>NW_022109980.1:1734941-1736618 GCF_000313985.2 Echinops telfairi | reverse complement strand
GAGTTGCACCGAGCCATTTGTACTGCTTTATAGGTTAACTAACTGTTTATTTCTTATGTTATCTATCTATATAAATATATATAAATTTATTAGTGTCCTGCTTTTGTCTCTCTAGAGAACCCTGTCTAACACAGTAGGTATAAAGATAGATATGTATATATGTAAAGATATAAAGATATGGGTATTTCTCTCTGTGTGTGTTTGTAAACACAACAAGGAAACATATGGACTTTGGGCCTCTACTTCAATCATACCTCAGTACATGAACGATTTGTTCTAATAATGTGGCATTGTATGTTACTCACCTTCCCGACATAATTGCTGAAGACAAAATGGGTGCATATCAAATGTGGTGAAGAAAGTTGATGGTGCCTGGCTATCAAAAATTATAGCATCTGTGATCTTAAAGACTTGAAGATAAACAAGGGCCATCTAGCAGGGAAGCAACAAAATACACATGGAAGAAACACACCAGCCTGTGTATATCAAGAGGTGTCAATGAGACTAGGTATCAGAAGTTCAAAAATAAGCAACTAAATTAACGTAAAGTACCATAGACAAAGTGGAGACTCCAAAACCACTTGTAAGACAATTGGACAGTCCCTCACAGAAGGGCCACACAGAAGGGATGATATATACAGGGTGCAGTATAGCACTGTTGAAACACCTAACAATCCTCTAGTTCCTTAACGTTTCCTTCACCTGCTATTGTGGCTTAGTTTTACCACATTAATCCTGTTAGATTTGCACATGTTTATGGGTATAATTAAGATGGTTTGATTCATGAAATCCAAGGTATACAATATTTTTGAAGTGTAATGGGATTAATGATTCCCCGAGAGTACAGAAAGATGGGGGTGGGGGAAGGGGGGACTGATAGCAATGATGACTATGTAATCCCACTCGAGGAGAATGAACAACAGAATCGAATGTAAAGGGATATATAAGATGGTGTAAGACACAGGGAAAAAAGGAATAACAATAATAATAATATTCAATATAATAAAAAGGGTTCTGGGGGTAGGGTGGGGGAGGGAGGGGATAAAGGGGAGATGATACCAAAGAGTGAAAGAAGAAAGAAAATGTTTTGAAAATGATGGTGGCAACAATTGTACAATCATGCTTTATCTAATTGAACTATGGATGGTTGTATCTGTACAGATTCCAATGAAATTGGAAAAATGAACAGATTGACATTGTCAAGGTAACAAAATTATTTGTAATAAGATATGTTTAAAGTCAAATTGTCTATGTTAATCATCCTATTTGTGAAAGTGACTTGCTTCAAATATATTTGTTTTATGTATACCATTGTGTCATCATGGATATGAAATTTGTATCAATGGTCTTTTGAAGATCTCAGTTCTCAAATTTCTTCCAGTGTGTTTTTACTCTCTAAAAATAGAGGGCTGAAAATAAATTGTCATAAGAAAAAAGAAAATATATGGATAATGGTATGAGATGAACAATGATGAGTTCCCCAGGACTTTAATCACATAAAAACTGGATTAGGTCACAGAAAAGGTTAATACAGTGCTGGTCTTGCCATGTATTATCCTATTAATTGGGAATGTACTATAAACCCATTAGATTGCTTTCATAAAATATTATCCACACTGATGTTCTTTGAAGTGGTTCTAATCCCATTGATGTCCCTGACTAGTAGCATTTTGTAAA
>NW_022109980.1:1727906-1734775 GCF_000313985.2 Echinops telfairi | reverse complement strand
AAAAATTTAGGAACAAAGTCTTAACCCCAGTGTAATACTCAATATTGCAGTGACATTTCAGTTAAATAAACAACAAATAGAGGCTTTAGTTGCCTATGGTAATAATCTCTGAAAAGGTCTACTGCTTTCTGCATTTGGGTGAAATAATTATTGTTCTTTAAGAAAACTTTACAGAAATATAGCAAGCAAGATAAACTCTACAATGAAAACCAGAGTAAATCTTTAAAGAAATAAAATGTAAAAGCACTGCATATTCCTCAATAAAATAATTTCAGATATATTTTCCTCTGTAGAAAGCTAGGGACTAATTGATCAAAGTAATGATCAATTATTTATTACAAAATCATCATGAGTTCAATTTATTTAAACCAATATTTATATAGTATCTACTCTATGAAAGTATGATCTTAAGTCTCAATTGAACAGGGTTTGCATTAAAATATGATTCCTATTATTTCAGAACTTGAAATATACCATCCAAATTAAATATGCATATAACTCTATATTGACTTACTTAGATGTAGTAGCATGTACATACTGAAGTAAAAGAGCACAGAAGTAAAAATATTTTCTAGAGTTTACTGTAGAGATGAATCTCAGTAGGTCCTTGAAGAAGTGATGAAAATCAAAGACACATGGAGATAATTAGTACAAAGGATGAACAGATCAAATAAACATCAGTCTCCAGGACCCTGAAGCCAGTAGAATGAGACGGTGCCTAGCTACCACACCAACTGCTTTGAAAGGGATTGCATTTAAAAGGCCTGGATAGAGAAGGAGAAAATGTGGAACAAAACATCAAAATCATACAAAGGCAAGATTTTCTAGTTGGATATAGACTGGTGTAATACCCATAGATTATGGACCTTATTATCCTTCATGTCTGGAAATGAACTCACCTCTAAGGATCAATTTTCAGCCAAGCAGTAGACAAGTCTGTAGGGGCAACAATAACACTAAGGAGGGTTAGGGTTCGGGTTCGGGTTAGGGCATACCATTTGAGATCAAATGGGCAGAATTTGACAGAAGGGTTAGAAAATACAAAGGAAAGGAAACTTGAAAGGGGGAGAAAATGGGATAAGAGATGTTTCATTGTAGAGACTGAAGTCAGAGATGACCCAAAATATGTATGAATTGTTAAATGGAAAATGGATTTGTTTTGTAAATCTTTACCCACTTTAAAATATATAAATTAAAAAAAAGAATTTAAATAATGTTTCTGATCAATTTGTGTAGAAACTGTTGAATGGGAACTTACTGCTATGTAAACCTTCATTGCAACACAATAAAACATTGTTTTTAAAAAGAAAAAAAGTCATGTCTAAAGGCCTGAGAAACAAACATCTCTTCAGGAGCTTTGGTGGTGTAGTGGTTATGCGATTGGGCTGCAGTCCACATGGTTGGCAGTTGCAAACCACCACCCGCTTCTCAGGAGAAATATTCAGCTTTCCACTCCCGTGAACAGTTAGCATCTTGGAAACTGACAGGGATTTGCTATGAATCAGCATTAACTTCATGCCGGTGAGTTTGAGTTTCTCTGAAGAATGCAAAAAGAAAAAAAAATAAAGAATTAAGAGAAGAACCTACATAACAAAAACTGTTGTGGTTGAGTTGATTCTAACTCATAGCTAATTAAATACAAAATCTTCAATTTACATGATATGTAAAGTTTGTTATTCAGCAAAGGAATTGTCAATTTCCTAGCAAGTAGGCTAAGTAAACCAATTTCTCTGTTCAACTGTTGTTAATGAGCTCATAATGCCACAGTGGTAAAATTTCTATATTGTCTTCTGATGTGATTTATACACACCCATGTGTATAAATACAAAAATGCTTAAATATATCTCACATAGGAGGGAAGTGAATGAAGATATTTTCATTCAAGATAATCTTATCATTTCATTCAATTTCGTGCCTACTAGATTATTCCAACTATAAAGGTGTGTATAAACGGGTACGTGTGTAACAATACGGTCTCACTGGAGTTTGCTTTTCCCATTCATGACCGACCCTGACTAGACTAAAGAATTCTGGTGGCAGCCATCGTGGGTTACACATTGAGCTGCTAAGCACAAGGTCAGTGGTTCCAATTCGCCAGCTGATCCATGGGAGATAGATGAAACTTTGTCCTCCCAGAAAGATTTACAGGCTCAGAAACACACAGGGGCAATTCTGTTCTGTCCCACAGGGTTCCTAAGAGTCAGAACTGACTTAATGACAGTAGGTTTCATGGACTGGTGTTATTAGACCTAAGACCTGAGTATAATCATCTCTGGACTGAGCTCTTATCCTTCCTCTGCTTATTTTTACAAATTTTGGGAATTACAAATTCACCAGAGACCAAACAGCAAGCTTTGCATAACATGCTTGCATCTCAGACTCTGTAACATGTTCTATTGTGGCTTGAGACCATAATTGTGCTATTGCCATATTTTAAACCTTCATACTGAGAAGTCATAGCGCAATCATTAAAATCTCTCTAAATGGTTCATTATGAAAGGACGGACTGTGAACGGGCTGTTCAGTGAGACAACTGGCCAAAGACAGCACAACAGATACTGGAAGAGCTCCTTGCTCTAAAGTAATTTTGTTCACAAAATGTCCTGGAAAGCAATCCCAACCTAGATATATTAAAGAATGCTGTCATGCTTTATTTAAGGTCTAAGCAAAAATTGAAGATCTACCTAGGAGAACACTTTGAAAAGCATATGAAGTAGATTATCATTCCTATCATAGATCCTGTGTAGCACAGAGATCACAGAAAAGAAGAATAACTCATATATTAAATATCTTCTATTTACCACTCAAATCCATGCTATTATTTACTGTTTATCTGGCAAGCATGCTTTGTTTGTTGTTCATGGAAGAATAAGGGGTTAAAATATTTTAAGTGATACTGGAAACACACAATAGATTAGAATTTCAAAAATAGGTTCAGAGTTAAGCCTAGTGAACAAAGATCAACTACTTTCACAGGTAAGTCCTCTGATTATGTTCAAAGGGATGTTTAAATCAACACGCTGATTTTGAAACTGATTTTTAATTGGGAGAATATTTTTTGAACTTTATAAGTGTTACTCCTTACTTCCAAAATTATTTCACATTCATCTTTAGCTATATAAAAATTTTCAGAAAAGTAAATGAGATGAACTAAATATATTACATAGCAAAGTTTATCTAAAAACAAGGTCAATCCAAAGCCAAATTTACAATAGATATACAACTGCTGAGAGGGACCCATTCTTCCAAGATAGAGATAGAGAAAGATAGAGATATTATAGTTACATAATCTGGTGTCAATTTGGAACTTGAGAGAATTAAGAGTGAAGGGGTGGAGTCTAATCTGTCAATCAGGTCATATCCAATGAGGTCTCTATGTGGATATGGCCTTCTCCTGAGAATTCTGGGAACTCTGGTATTTCCTCCTTGGAGGCAGGAAACACACTCTGCTCACTCCTTGAGAGATACTCTACTGACAAGACACATGGCGCTACGCCATGGGAGCTGGGGAAGACACATGGATCTACGCTAATGCAACCAGACCTCTGGAGCCAGAGAAGCCACATAGAGACCCCTGCTAGCACTGAAATGTTTACAAAGCCACTGGATCCACAAGATTTCCAACCCATTGGCCTGTGATCCTCCTGCATTCAGCATCATTGCAAGTGTTTCATGAGTCTGAAGAGAACTCTATATATTGGTATCGGACATATAGGCTAATATTAGACTTATGGTCTTGATCTGGACTGGGCTGGGATGTTTTCTCAATATTCAATTACTCTTATATATTAACCTCGTCCTTATTCACATATGAGTCTCCATGGATTTGTTTCTCTAGTCTATGCAGAATATAGATATATACATATGTATGTATGTATATATATATATATATGTTATATATTCTAGTCTAGTTTTCCATAATGATAATCCCCAATAATGTAAATTTCAACCAAGGAGGTTTGAAAATAGCCACAGACATAAGCAGGATGGATAGGAAGAACTGTGTGGTTTACAAGGTCCATGTATTCACAATCCAAGAACCCTTATTCCTGTCCTTGGGTTTGCAAGGAATGAGAAGTCCAAGGATAGTAAGCTATTTTTAACTTCTTTTGTTCTTAAGAGAACAACTAATAGTGATAGTGAGATCTTCAACTTAGAAAGTGATGCACTTCCTAGGAAAATGATATAAAATCTAAGACTCATAAAAAATATTTTGAAAGAGTATGCTGAAATTTTCACTCATGTGTCTGGGAGGCACATCTACTTTGAGGAGGTAAAGACAAGTGACACAAAGGTGAGGCTTAAAGATGCAGTCCTGTTTGTGGACTGTACCTACTAAGAATTCAACAGTTTTAACTTGTGTGTCAAAAACCTGGCACTTTCTCTAGTTATGCTTACCCTCCTCAGGGTTACCTCTGTTTGGTTGGTACTCACACCTCCATTTTATACTATGTTAGTATGCGCGGGGACTGTGCTTTTTGTTTATTCACAAATACCCTACTCATTTGAAAATGTTGTAACTTACAGAATGTTCTGTACAGAGTAAACAATAAATGTTTGTGTTTACTACCATAATCAACATAAAAAATGAGCATTCAATAAATGCTATCGATTGACTAGTGTTATTAGGCTAAATGTTTTCCTAAATGTCAATTGAAGAGTTAGTTTTCAAATCAGTCATTTATTTGGTGTCATTTATCATGTTTAACTAATGGAAAGCAGAATGGCATATTCATTTATTTGGAAATAAGCTTCCCAGCTTGTCAGACTCAAGATCTCTCCCAAATGATTGTTGCTGACCCTAGCAACATGTTTTAGTAAACTTTCTCATCCAAATTCATTGAATACTCTCATTTCAATGAGAGTATCTCATTGAATAATCATCTCAATTTTGTTATGGGATAAACCTACTTATCTCTACCTATTCATAGGCAATAAATGAATAGGAACAGCAAAAAAAGTATTTCATGTCCCGCCTAAATGGAATGTAATATGATAAATGAGTTTCTGGGAGAAGTGAAATATATCCTATTTAATAAAGGTTAATTTTAATTTGGATAGAATATACCTTTAAATTAGCTAATTCAAGGAAGTGTTAGTTGAGATAAACAATTTAGTATTCATACATACAACTACCAATAGTGTACTATAATTTTGGAACGAATAACTTAATAGAAAATACACCTGAACTGAATAAATCATGTCTAAAAGAATACAGTGGATACAACTGTAATAAAATACCATCTATTTACTTCTGAAATAGTCTCCCCTTAGAAATTGGTATCATCAGTCTCTGACTCCCATCCCACTTGTCACTATCACATTCAAATGTAGAGAAGCTAAAGTGTCATTTGTGCACAAAAACACCCAAGTGGTTGTCTCAGTTTGTCCCTTGATTGATTTTCAAGTTTTTCTCTCTAAATGAAAGTTGCCCTATCTTACCTAAGAATATGCTGTTCACAGTCATTTCTCTTACAAAGTCCCTGTCAATCTTCTAATCCCTTCCACAGTCTCCTTCAGACCGGCCCCTGCAGCTCAGAGTAAATATTCTAGGATGGTAAGACAATCCAAACATTCGACTGATATTTTTCTTATCCTTGTTTACACATTGTATAAAGTAGTTTATTCCAAAATAAACTATAAGATATTAAATAAACTGGATCTCTGAAAATCACCTGAGATATTACAGAATATAAATTACAAGATCACAAGAAATCTTCTTTAAAACTAGACTTACCTTCTAGGTAAGGATGTCTTCTATAAGCCTTGTTCCCTGACAGAACTCAAATGACATGTTATCTATCAAATGTAAACCAACTATAAAGCATCTGGTAATCAGTCTACACCAGAACAGGGCACAGCAACCATACGTGAAATTTCTCCTTTTGCATTTAAATGTTATGTCTAAAAGGCTTATCCTTTTGTGCTTCCACATTTTCCTAATTATTTTAATTGCTCAAGAAATTATCATTTGTCAGTTCAGAAATTAAAGGAAAACAATGATAAATACCAGACTTTAGATATTTATTCTTGGCACTAATAACTTTTTGCTTATTACATCAATTTGCATGGCAATATTTTATTTTGATTGAGAGATATTTTTGATTCAACAAGGTGCTAAAAGATCTTTTATGTGTTCCCTAAAATGATGCCTCTAAGGTAAGTTAACTTACATGCAGAAAATAACATTGAAATTTTATTTCCAGGGCAAAGAAAAAATGAAGGAGAGCACATTTATTTTGAGAGTTTGCATGAAAGGGTGGAGGGGAGAGTGAAATGTATATAATCTCCCCAAACGGAATATTTTTTCAAAGCTATGTATTTAAATTTGTTTTACAAAACACCCTTATCATCTTCAAAGCACTCTCCATTACACTTAATACATTTGTCAAATCTGCGATTCCATTCTTGACAGCACCTCCCTTACTTTTTACTTCACCTCTTCTACATCATCAAATCACTGTACTTTCATGCCCTTCTTCATTCGTGGAAACAAAAAGAAGTCAGGTGAGTCAGGTATGTGGTGCAAGAGAGGTATGCTGTTTTTTGCCAAAAACTTGCACAATGAGATAGCTGCATGAGCAGGTGCATTTTGGCGACAAATCAGCCTGCCACAAATCAGGCCCTTTTTTGTTGCTAATTTACACAATCTTTTCAGAATCTCTAAGTAGAAAGCTTGATTAACAGCCTGATCTGGTGGAATGGATTCCAAATGCACTAGGAGCTGAAATTTTTGTCAGCTTGGGAAGTTGATGGATGTCCACAACAAGGTTTGTCATCAATTGACATTTCACATTTTTTGAGACCAGAAAATCACGCATGGTACATATGAGTTTTCCCATAGCTCAGTCCTGGTAAGCTGTGTTCAA
>NW_022109980.1:1725053-1726155 GCF_000313985.2 Echinops telfairi | reverse complement strand
GTCATTTGAAATTTGACACCAGAATCTCACAGAGGCAGAAATAGAAAACGCTGAATAAAGGAAAATCTTGATACCATTTTCAAAAGACTTCACACCAGTGATTAACTGACATTAACTAAAACTACAGCCAAGTTCCGGTCCATAAAGTATAGTCAAATAAGCAGGATGGGATCATAGTAGAGTAAGTCTGAGGCAACCAGAATGGTGGGAGGACACTGGAGAGGGAAGACGACTCAGAACTTTCGAGGTTTTAGTGAAATAATGATTATATTCATTGGATGAAACTTCAAAACATCAGATAATGAATAAATATCAGGAAAGGAAAAACAACGTAAGGGAGAGAGTAAACTGAACCAGCAGAACACACACAGGATTGAAAGATGATTATTTTCTCAGCAGCCATGATGGAGAACTTCATGAACCACCCAAAGGAGTGCCTAAGAACACCCGAAAGGTTTCCACAAAAAGAGAAATCAAAAGAGCCAGGGTGACTATACTATGATCAGACAAATTAGGCATTAATTTAAAAAAAAAACCTACATGAAACAAATAAGGGCATGATATAATGGTAAACAGATCAATTCATTAAGAAGAAATAATAGTTATAAATGTAGATATGAGTGTGCTTCAGTTTATGGAAAATGGAATTAAAAGATAATGGAATATTTCCATGAATTTTTCATAACCCCTCATAGAGACTTAATACCGAAACCCCAAAATATGTGACGTAAACATTGACAAAATTGAAGAAATAGTCTGTTCTACAATAATAGATGGCGATTTTAACACATGATTTTAATTATGTGATAGGTCACCCATACAGAAAATTAACAAGAAACTAGAGTCCAGATGTCACTATGAGTGAACTAAATCTCATAGACATTTATAGTATACTTCACCCAACTACAACAGAATATACAAGGGCAAGTAAAAAAGTATAGCAAAATATCATAGAAACTTTTACATTTATTTTTTTCTTTTAAATTTATAATTAATTGGGAGTTAATACATATATCATATGATTCCATAGTTCAGTCACATCAAGCAATATTGTACAATTGCTACCACAATCAGTTTCCAAACATTATTTCCTTTCCTGGAC
>NW_022109980.1:1705619-1723328 GCF_000313985.2 Echinops telfairi | reverse complement strand
AAGTGTATTACTGGGAGAATTTGCAGCCATCAGCTGATACCAAGACATGTTTGAACATATTTTGTTTGGAATAATTATGTACATGTGTGAAGTGGGACCCAAGTAACATTTTGCATATGGCTTACTCTCCAGTATTGACCATGTTAGGTCACAAAAATTTCTCTATGCATTTTAAAAGAGTGAAAGCACACCAAGTTTTTGCTTCTACCATAGTGGAGTGAAACTACAAATAAACACTTGAAAGAAAACTGGAAATTCCATTAAAAAGTCGAAACCAAACAATATATTATTATTGTTAAAATAAGAAATAATAAAGGAAACGAAAAATGCTTACAGATTAATAAAAAGTAAAGCACAACATACTCAAACCAATGATATACAGCAAAGGTAATATTTAGGTGGAACGTCATAGCTACAAATACCTATATTAAAAAAGAAGAAAGAGCACACATCAATAATTTAATTTCATAATATGAAAAAATAGAAAAGGAAAAGAAAAAAATGTCCCAAGCAAACAGAGGGAAGAAAATAATATTAGAGAGCAGGTAAACAAAATAGACTAGAACAATAGAAAGACTTCACAAAACAAAAAAATTGTTTCTTGCAAAATATCAGAAAAATACACAAATCTTAAGCTACTCTGACATAGAAAAAAACAAGATGTTAGTAAATAAAATCAGAAATAAGCATAATAACATAATCACCAATCTTGCAGAAATTAAAAGGATCATGAACAATTATATGCCAATAAATAGCCTATATTAAATGAATAAGTCATTAGTAACCTGTACACTAACTAACTTGGTCTACAGAGAAAAAATAAGAACAAACTCCAAAAAAGAGATGAACTTTAAGAGTAAACAAAAATTTCTAGACAAAGAAGAAAGTCCAGGACCAGATGGCTTTACTGATGAAGTCTACCAAACACTTAAAGGATTAGTCTCAATCTTCTCAAACTCTTGGTAAAACTAGAAAAGAATAGACCAGGGCCTACCTCGTTATATGTTGCCTGTTGTGCCAATACCAAAGCCAGATTAAAACACGATAAAAATGTTTACAGGTACAAATCAACATTTCTTGTAAATATAGATGTAGATATTTCAAGAATATCCTAGCAAGTAAAATTCAACAAAATATTAAGCTTTATATACTACAGCTAAGTGAGTGTTATCCTAGGAATTGAAGGGTGGTTCAAAATATAAAAATCAATCCAGGACTTCAGGGAAAATGGCCAACAACTAGCAAGGACAGGCGGATCTCATTAACAATGACGGAGTAAAATTCGGTGAGAGAGGAAAATTAGGCTTCCTGCAAACCAGGAGAACAGCCTCTACTCCAAGTAGGTAGAGTATCCCTTATCGTTCAAAGATCAGGCAGAGCAAGGGGAGGAAGCCTTGCTACCAAACACATAGAGTCCAGCAGACTCTGTTACCAGTTACTATCAGCCCCTGTGTAATGTCTCCAGGGAGCCACCTCACTTCCTGCACCTCCTATAGCCACTGATTAGAGGCAAGAGTCACTCTGGTGCCCCACCCCCTACCCGCCAGTATATACCCTTCCTGGATTCCAGCCTTGACTCTCATTCACTCAGTTCAGCTGGCTTCTGCTTCCTTGCTCCCCAGCCTGGCTCTGATCAGCTAGGCTTGGCTCCCTCGCCTACCAGACTGGGCACACTTCCCTCCGACAGGCCAGCAGAGCTCAGCTCAGCCCAGCTCAGCTTCTACCAGCCCAGCTCCAGACTTCTTGTCTCCCACCTATCCATGCCACTCTGACTTAGAATTCCCCCCACCCCACGGGGCTCTCACCGTGCTTCTGCCTGATACCTGCCTAGCATCCACTGTATACCCACTCACATGAATCTGGCCCACTTGTTTGGTTACTGCTCTTGATTTCCCTTCCCATCATTGCTTTGTGTCTTCTCTCTCTCTCTCTCTCTCTCTCTCTCTCTTTTTTCTTGAAAAATTTTTACTATACCTATCAATTTTTAATCATGCTCCTTAAAATACATGTCCGTTAGTTTTATAACTATTTTGGTATTTATTACCACTCCCCTTTCTCTCTCTTTTCCCTTAATTCTCTCTCTCCATTTTCTCCTTTCTTCCACTTCCTGTTATCAATTTCCTATTAACCCTCTACTGTACCAATCAAAGAAGTCAAATGGCTCAACAGTCAACCCAACACAGAGAACCACACCACAATGCTACAAAAAAAAAACAGTCAATCACAGTATACACACACCAACAAGAAAAAAACAAAGATTTAGAATAGTAAAACAAGATCACAGGAGAGAATGGTATTAGAACACCTGGATTCCAGATGGCTAAAACAACACTGAAAGCCAAAGAGTCATTTGAAGGGTTCCAACATGGATTAAGCCTACATTTAATAATTTCAGATCATTTAATAGGAATATGAACAGTCTGGTCCATAGAATGAATTGGAAAGTATATTCATGCAGATAGAGTTAAGTTTAATTTAACATGTTACCATTTGTTTTCACTTTTACTTTTCATTGAGCCTCTTTATAAATTGTTAGACTGGAAAGAATAACATTGTCCCCCCACTTGTGCAGAAAAACCCAATTTCCACCCTCAGAATATTTGTGCGTTTTCACTTTTGGCCCTTTTTTTAACTTGTTCTAGTTTTTATTACTTTCTGCTTTCTTTTGGAAAAGAATAAAAGGAATCCAATGCATATACCATATTAATAGAATGAAAGAAAACATTGATAATCGTGATTCAGAAAAAAAACCCCGAAACATTCTACAAAATCCAATATCCTTTCATGAGCAGAAGTTCCTCAACCAGATAAAGGCATTTATTGATACCCATGTGGAATATCACACTCAATGGTGAAAACACTGAAACCAAATCTCTCTAAGATCAGGAAGGAGCCCTGGTGATATAGTGTGATCTATAATGACAGCAGTTTGAGGTCACCAGCTGATCCATAGATAAACATGGGTTTTCTATTCTATTAGGTAGTTACAGATGCAGAAACTCACAACTGCTATTCAATATTATGCTGGAAAGCTGGGAGTAATTAAACAAGAAAAATTATAAAAGGCATCAAAACAAAAAAAAACTAACTCTACTTACAGACATTGGGGAACTATATATGGAAAACTATCCCAAATCCTGAAGAAAGTTACTAATGCTGATAAAAGAATTCAGCAAAGTTGCAGGGTTTAGGACAGAACTCAGGACTATTCATGAGCAATGAGCAATCTGAAAAACATTAAGAGAGTCACTCATTTTACAACAGTATTTAAATGAATAAAATACCTAGGAATAAATTTATCCAGGAATAACATTATCCAGGGAGGTAAAGACTTTCAAAATGAAAACTGAAAAACAATGCCAACATAAATTAAATAACCAATAATTTTTTTTAATGAAAGGCAAAGTTGACGAAACTGGTCATTCCGAAAAAGACAAATATTGTTTTAGATCACTGCTATAAAAAAATGAAGAAAAGAATCATTTTTAGAAAGTTGCCTGAGATGGAAGCACAAACTGCTAGCCTAATGGTTAGATACATGTCAACTTGGGTGAAAGGATGAGATATATACAACAAGGGGGAAGTCAATACAAAATGATCAAGGTAAAGCAGACACTGGAAGAGCACAAGAGTTAAAACCCAAATAATGTCGATCAGTAGAATAAATAAAGTCTGGTGAATATACACAATAGAATATTGTGCATCACGGATAAAGCAGAAAAAGGCATGAAGCACCTCATGGCATAAATTGACCTGGAGAACATTATGCTGAGTGCAATTAGTCAATCAAAAAGTGACCGATCTTTTTGAAACCACTGTTATAAGAGGGGAACGACAATACAAATATGTTCATAACAAAAGTAACAGACTTTGGAGAAAGCCAAAGTGGAAAGGATAAGGGAAGGAAGATAAGGCAATGGTTAGACTGTTGATGGGGGTTACTTTCACAATCTTCCGTTGCACCCAAGTAAGAGCCATCAACTGAAATAGAAGTTCACGAGAGGGAAAAGAGAAATCAAGATGCTGGTAAAGGGTAAACCCTTGGGAGGTTTGCTTAGTAATTTAAACTGTAAGTAGTAATTTAATCTTAAACATAAATCCCTACCTAATTTACATTAAATGATATAAAAAATAAAGCTGATGCTTAGTTTTCCCTTTTCTTTGGGAAAAAATTTAAAAAGAGGTAAATACTATTACACACATAATCTTGCAATAATAATAATCTACAGTGGACACATAGACACTCAAGTTGAACAATAATGAGGTCAATAGGACTACACCCACAAATATATAGATATTTGACAGAGAATACTTCTACATATGTATTTGTTTGTGCTGCAAATATATCCAAGAATATAGTAGAGTATACAGAAGGAAGAGTTAAGAAAACTTCTTTATCATAAGCAAGTACCTTAAGGAAATAAACCATGGGGTAGAGGGGCTCCAGACTACGGTCATAGGGACACGAAGATCAGTTAACATAATATAGTCCACAAAGACAATATTCTATATCCTACTTCTGTGAGTAGTGACTGGGATCTTTAACGCTTGTTAGCAACCCCCTAAGATGCAATTATTAGTCTCTTCCCATGAAAATAGAAAATGTGTGATCACAAATAGTCCAAAGAAATAATGTGTCACGTAAACCTCAGGCTCCACAACCCTGAGACCAGAAGAATAAGATGATGGCCAGCTGTCATTCACAACTGTTCTGAGAGGATTCACAGCTGAAAGTTCTAGATAGAGTGGGAGAATAATGTGGGATAAAATTCAAAATCATTATAAACAGAACAGCCTTACTGGTCTGAGATAGGCTGAAAAACCCCTGAGACTATGGTCCTTACTCACACTTCAAGCCTGGAACTGAACTCACTCCTTGGCTCAATTGCCAACCAAACATTACGCAAATTTATTCAGGGAATAATAATAGGAAGCTGGTCATGCCTCAAGACAAAAGCACAGAGCCACAAAAGACCAAAAAAAAAAGCATTTGCTAAGTACTAAAGTTCAAAAGGTAGGAAGGGGTCTATAAAAAGATGACTGCCACTGCTAAGCACAAGGAGCAAATGGGAAAAGTGCTGTTACTATGAGGGCACTGCAATCAATGTAAATTAAAGTTAAAAATTCACGCAGATTGTTGAATGGAAAAGCAATTTGCTATGAAAACTTTCACTCAACTCACACTCATTTTTTAACAAAGGATTTATGGTGAGAGATAATAGCTAATGATTAATTTTTTTTAAATCTCCAGACTCATTGCCATTGAGTTGGACACCAACTTGGCGATCCTATAGGACAGGGTATAAAACTTCCCTGGTGGGTTTTTGGGACTGTAATTCTCTTTCTCCCTCGGATCATCTGGTGGTTTCTAACTACTGGACTTGAAGTTAACAGCCCACTGTGTAGCACACAACGCTACCTTTCTTTTATATTATTCTCTATTATCTATAAAGATCCCTGGCATCACAATGGTTAAAGAAAAGTTCATGGTTGGAACCCACCCAGTGACTTTGTGAAAGTAAAAGTCCTGTCAATCTGCTCCCATAAAGATTACAGCCTAGACACCTGTGGTAGATACATAATCTGGTGTGAAATTGTGAAGGGATGGAGTCTAGCCTATCAATCAGGTCACAGCGTGATGACCTCATTTAGAGGTGCCACAGAGATAAACAGCTCACTGCAGGCCAGATACACTCACTCCCTGCAAGACATTCCTGTTGACAAGCCAGATGGAGCTACACTGATAAAGTCAGAGCCCTGGAATTGGAGGAGCCGAATGGAAACCCATGCCACAGTGCTAGGCTGATTCCACCACCATTGGATCCACAAGATTTTCCACCCACTGGCCTGTGATCATCATACATTCGACATCATTGCATGTCTGTGTGAGTCTAAAGAGGGATTTATGGACTAGTATTGACATATGGGGAACATCGGATTTATGGACTTGATCTGGACTGGGCTAGGATATTTTCTTAAGGTAAAACTGCTCTTTGATATAAAACTCTTTCTTATACACATATGAGTGTCTATGAATTTGTTGCTCTGGTCAACCCCTGTTGAACAATTTTTTTTACATTGAGTTTTTAGTTGAAAATTGAAACTGTGCAGCACTTTACGAAGTGAACTATTATTTATACAGATTAACATAACTATCAATATCTGCTAGGGTCTTATTTCTTTTTTGCTCTCTGTCCAGAAAACAAAGCAAATTCTTGAGAGAGTTGCTGTGTCTTACATAGACCTACAATAAAAACGAAGGTCAAACATTAAATTGTAACTCAAGTGAAAGTACTTCCACTGGGATTTCAGCTAATAAAAGCCCAGTCTATTTCACTCTGTAGATCGACCTGGGTATAGGGCTAGACTTTCAAGAATTTAGAAGAACTCATTGTGAAGGTAGCATAGGGATTCTCTCTAATATCAGATGTATCAATTGAACTTTCGGCAATATCTGTAGATCGATCACTCACTTCAAGGTTAAGTTTTCCTAAATATGTCTGGAATTCCGATATACCAAGCTAGTGATTAAATGAAACCCCCATTCTTTAGATAACTGATAAGGTATAGTCTATGCTGTTGTTCTGTCATATAACAGACCTAACTTGGATTTTTGCTGAGGCATAAAACTAGCTCCCACACATATAGAACTGGCTGTAGGGGTACCTTTAGGTATGGCCAAATGTTTCCTTAAAATATGTAGCCTTGAAAAAAAATATGTAACCTTGAATCTATTTTATTGCTTGAATAGGAATCCTTTTGAGTTCTCAGAGTTCAGAAATTATAGGGCATGGAAGAAATTATTTTGACCTAAAATAATTTCGGAAAAAACCTTACCATGCTCTTAAAGAATCCTAGTTATAACCCTTTTCTAGACCATCTGATTTGAAGTATCATTTGATTGAAATATCCTCAATGAGAAGAACAAATTAACTTTCTGGCTAGATTTAATAATGTTATCGATTCAAGCATATAAAATATGCCACAAATCCACAAATTTTGCTTTAAAATTATTAGTCTTCTAAAATTATAGATGGATCCCTTTTCTATGGCAGGCATGTTGGATTGTATTTATCACAGGGCCATAGGCACCTTTTTTTCTTTTCTCTATCAAACCAAGTGTCTAAATAGCACTAAGATACTTACAGCAGTGCTTCTAGCCCTTTACACCAAAGTGGTAACAAACCTCAGAGTTGGTACTATTTCATTGGTGATTATTAGGTAAACAAAATTGTCTTACAGTCCACAGTAGCATTGCTGAAACACTAGAGAACAGTGTTTTGATCAAGAGGGCAGGTTGCTATAATACATTTATTAATTTATAGAGACAGAAACCTTGAATCTATGTTGAAAAATCATCACAATTTACATGTTCTTTACTCAGAAGTCCCTTCATGAAATAGAAAAGAATGAGAGTATCTTCTTCATTGCAGCTCTGGGAAGGACATAGTGACTTTTGCACATATTCCTTAGGATGCCAAGTCAAAGCCTATAAATGTCATATATTCTCATGAGAAAGAACAAAAAATAATGCAACCAACACATTGATGTATATACTGTTTAGGTATGAATGAATATGACACACAATAAAATAGATATAAACATCAAAAAGACATAACCATATCAATAAATACATATGGCAAAAATCTCACTTCACTTCATGAAAAAAATAAACTTTTAGAAACGCAAAATTCATCAGGTTGATAAAGAACATCTACAAATTCGCCCAATAACATAATACTGACTGGTTAAAGACTGGAAAGGTTTCTGTAAGATCGGGAACAAGACAGGGTCTGCTCTCACAAATTCTACTTACCATTGCAGTGGAGGTTGTAGCCAGATCACTCATGTAAGAACATTTGATAAAAAGCAGCCACTTTTGAAATGAAGTAGAACTATCTCTATTTCTAGAGGACATGATCACTTATATAGCAAATCCTCAAAAATGCACAGAAAAAAATTAATCACTTATAAATGAGTTCAGCAAGATTTTAGGAAACAAAGCAAACATTTAAAAATCAACAGTATTTCTAATGCTAGCAATTAAAACTCCAGCATAATGCTTAGTAAACAATTTTATTCACAATAACATCCACAAAAATAAAATACTAGGATAAATTTAACAAAGAAGGAGTAAAACATACTTTGAATCTGGGGTAATTGAAATTACTCTAAACAGTACTTTCATTGAGTCAGTTCTGACTCAAAGTGCCCTGTAGGGCATGGTAGAACAGCCTTGTGGGTTTCCTAGACTGTAGCTCTTTATAGGAGTAGAAAGCCTCATCTTTCTTCCATGAGGCTACTGGTGGGTATGAAGTACTGGCCTTGTGGTTAGAAACCCAATGCAGAAAAAATAAGAAATTATAAGTGATATAAATTCATAGAAAGACGTACTGTGTTCATAGATCAGAAGTCTTAACATTCTTAAGAGGGAAATACCACCAAAGTGACTTAAACTTAAATGTAATTGATGTCAAATTACACTAGCCTTCTTCTAAGTAATTTATAAGATTTTAAAATCGTTATGGAAATAAAAATGAACTCGAAATAGCAAAAACTATCTTGAAGTTGATAATAAAATTGTAGGACTCACATTCCAAATTTCAAGACTTACTACAAAGCTACAGTATTCAAGGCAGTGTGATACCAACAGAGTCAAGAACAATATCAACAAATTTATAGTTATTTTTACTAGAATACAAAGCAAATTTAATGAGGGAAAGAGTACTCTCTTTAAATTTAATTTAATTTTCTTTAAATTTTCAGATTTTTTTTATTGTGAATTAAGTGGGAGTTTACATTTCATACCATCAATTCGGCATTCAGTAGTTCAAACCAGTCATCAAAATGCCTCCACCTTCATAGGCTATCCCACCTCATTCCCTGATTTCTCTTCTCCCTCTTGTAGTTTACTCCACCCTGTTTTATTCAAGTCCACTTTTTCATTCTTTGCTTACTTGCCCTCCTCCATCGTTGGTAGCCTGCAAAGTCTGTTCCCTTTGGGAAAAAACAGTTTTTACTTGGTTTTAAACCTTATAGTAATGGTCTCATACAATGTATGTCCTTCTGTGGCTGACTAACTTCATTCAACAGAGTTGTATACTCTCACAATATTTATTCACTCTGTATGCTGAAAAAATCATAAGGGAAGCTGGATTATATAAAGAATATTGTAGCATCAGAGTTGGAGGAAGGCTTATTAACAACCTGCGGTATGCAGATGACACAATCTTGCTTGCTGAAAGTGAGGAGGTCTTGAAGCACTTCCTGATGAAGGTCACGATTTCAGTCTTCAGTATGGATTACAAGTCAATGTACAAAAGGACAAAATATTCACAACTGGACCAGTAGGTAACATCATGAAAAATGGAAAAAAGATTGAAGTTGTCAAGGATTTTGTCTTGCCTGGGTCCACCATCAATGCTTAAGGAAGCAAAGGTCAAGAGGTCAAAATATGCATTGCATTAGGTAAATCTACTGTACAAGACCTTTTTAAAGTGTTGAAAAGAAAGGTCGTTATTTTGAGGACTAAGGTGCACCTGACACAAGCCTTGATACTTTCCTCCTATGTATGCGAAAGCTGGATATTGCATAAGGAAGACTGAAGAAAAATCTATGCATTTGAATTATGGTGTTGCTGAAGAATATTGCAACTACCATGTGCTTCCAAAAAGACAAACATCTGTCTACACAGAAGTACAACCATAATGCTCCGTCAAGGCAAGGATGGCAAGCTAACACCTCACATACTTCGTGCAAGTTTTCAGGAAAGAACAATCCCTGGAAAAGGATATCATGCTTGGTAAAGTAGAGGGGCAAGGAAGAGGGGGAAATATCTTGACAAGATGGATTGACACTGTGGTGGCAACAGTGGCTTCAATAAGGACAATGATAAGGGTTGCCTTTCAGGTGATGCTTCATTCTGTTGCACCTAAAAGGTCACTTTGAGTCCAAACAGACTTGATGGCACCTAACAACAATAGCAAACACAACTATTACCAACGGTTCTGACAGTGATGACAATAGAAGTTCCTGGTTAAAGTAGGAAAATGTGTGGAACAAACCTCAAAGTCATAAAAACAGACTGGCTTAATGGTTGGACAGACTTGTGGAAACTCACGACTATGGTCTGGAAATGAACTCAACCCCATATCTCAGTTTTTATCCAAACAGTTCTAAAAGGTGAACAATAATACTTGAGAGGTAATTATTCCTTAAAATACTCTACCATTTGAGATAAAAAGGCAACATTTGCCGAAGGACAAAATTTTAAATGGCCGGAAGCTTTAGGAAAGAAAGAAGATCAGAGAGAGGAAAAACAGGAAGTGAGATAAGTCAGGTTGAATTGTGGGGACTGCAATCAATGACATGAAGCAAACTGTGTAAGAATTGTTGAAGGGAAAACTGATAGACTCTGTAAACCTTCACCAAATACAAATAAATAACTTTTTAATCTTTAAAAACACACTCCACAGAATGGGAAAATATATACAAAACATACAGCACATAAAATATTTATAGCCACATTATATATTTAAACAAAACTCTTGGAACGATATAAAAACCACAAATAATCCACTTAAAAAATAGAAGCAAACGTACAGTCTTTGGGCTTATGTTGCTGTTGTTGTTAGGTGCTATCAAGTCAGTTCAGACCATGGGGACCCTAGGCACAACAGAAGCACTGTTCCTATGCCTGAGCACATTGATGCAGCCATTGTTTCAATCCATCTCGTAGAGGGCCTTCTTCTTTTGAGCCATCTCTCCGCTCTATCAACCGTGATGTCATTCTCCAGTGATTGGTCACTAGTAACAATATGTCTAAAGTATGTAAGACTAAGTCCTGTCATCCTTGCCTCTAAGGAATATTCTGGCTGTACTTCTTCCAAGACAGATTTGTTTGTCCTTTTGGTTGTCCACGGTACTTTCAATATCCCTTACCAGCAACATAGTTCAAACACATTGATTCTACTTTGATCTTCCTTATTCAATGCCAAATTTCACAACCATGCGAAACAATGTTAAATACCATGGCTTGGGTAAATTTCAGCTTATTTCTCAAAGAAACATCTTGTTCTTAAATAGCCTAAAGAGGTCTTGTGCAGCAGACTTGCCCAATGTAAGTCTTTTGATTTACTGACTGCTGCTAACATGAGCATTGATTGTGGATCCAAGTATAACAAAATTATTGACAACTTGAACATTTTCTCCATGTTTTATGGTGTTACTATTGGGCCAGTCATGAGGATTTTGGTCTTCTTTACATTGGGTGGTAATTCATAACTTAAAGATTCAATCTTTGATGAAGCACTTCATCAGCAAGAGCTTCAATTCCTCCTCACTTTCAGAAAGCAAGGTTGTGACATCTGCATATTGCAAGTTGTTAACAAACCAACCTCCAATCTTAATCCCACACTCTTCACATAATCTAGCTTCTCTGATGATCTGCTCAGCGTATAGATTGAACTAGTATGTTGAGAGGCTACAACCCTGCCACACATACACCCCTGGGCTCACAGAAATGGAAAACATATATCTCTCACATATTTCACCCCTGATTCAGGAGTTGTTGCAAGGAAAATTGAACATCTTAATACTTGAGGACTTTTTTGTAAGGCATGGGAATGGCTTTGAGAAAACAACAAATAATCAATTTTTATTAAAATTTTCAACATTATTTTGCTAAAATGTCTTTTTATGGAGTGCTGCCACCCAAAATTGCAGAATAGGTTGACTTATAGGATTATCCGTTCACTGAAATAATGATTGGCTGGCAAAACTAAGATTTGAGAAAATCTGCAACTTAGAAAGGAACAACCATGAGAGTAGATAAATGAAGTATTGCAAAATTGTGGTAACATGCATTGTGGCATTTTTATTTACTCTGCTATCATCAGTAAACCTCCAGTTTACAGGCAGCCAAGCAGTTTGAAGTCCCCATTTCTAGTTTGGCTTGGTAGCAACAGAAGGGGAAATATGGATCTTGCTCTGAAATGCTTGTGGTTATGTGTTTTGATCTGTATGTGGCTCCTTAACCTTCATTTGCTCTCCACAGAACTCTCTTAGGACTGAGGGAGCCTCTTGGCTGGCTTTTGACAAAAGCTATAATCACATAGGGCAAAGAGAAGGTAAAGGATAGAAAACGAGTTATATAAGGAAATAAGGACATGGAATAATTGCCACATAATCCTAAGAATCTAAAAAGCCATGTATGCAACTAGGGTTAGAGGAATACTCCAAAAGGCCAAACTTTCAGCTCTAGCATCTTATGGCATCAATGACATCTCATACGTAGGATGTGAAGGCTAAGATACAGTTCTAAACAAACTGGGTATTATACTCAATCAGAGCCAATCTGAAAAGAATGAGAAGTGTTTATTGTTTTGCTTTAGAAATTTAAATAAACCTGTCAGATATAAATTAGATGAATGTGGGCTGAAAAGAAAGAATACCGGAACGATGTTTGTGTTTTATTGACTATGTAAAGGCATTCAGCTGTGTGGATCATAACAAACTATGGATAATGTAAAGAATGGAAATTGAAGTACACTTAATCGTCTTTTTGAGGTAGCAGCATATTTACCAAGAGACACATTTTTGATAAAAAATAAGGGGATGTCGAATGGGTTAAAATCATGATAGGTTTGGTGCATAAGGGATGTACCCTATCACAGTAGTTATTCAGTCTGTATGCTGAGCAAATAATCAAAGAAGCTGAACTGTATGATAAAGAACCAGCCATCAGTGTTGGAGGAAGGCTTTTTACCAAGTTGGGGCAGGCAGATGACAAAACCTTGTTTGCTAAAAACAGATAACTTGATGCATTTTTGTGATGCATATCAGATAATATATCTTTTAATATGGATTGCAACTCAAGGTAATAAAAAAACAAAAATCCTCACACTGGGCCAATAAACAGCATCTTGATAAATGGAGAAAAGCTTAAAGTTGTCCAGGATTACAATCTATTTGGATTCACAATCAACCCTCATGGAAATATCAATCAATAAATCAAATGACCTACTGCATTGGGCAAATCTGCTGCAAAAGACTTCTTTGAAATGTCAAGGAACAATTATGTCACTTTGAAGACTAAGGTGGCACCTGACCCATACCATAGTATTTTCAGTCACCATATGTGTGTGTGAAAGTAAAATGGTGAATAGGGAAAAAATAGGGAGAAGAATCTATGCATTTGAATTTGAAAATTTTGAATAATATTGAAAGTGCTGTGGACAGCCAAAAGAACAAATCAATCTACCTTGGAAGCAGTGCCCTCAGAATGTTCCTTTAAAGCAAGGATGGTGAGATTTTTGTCTCACATACTTTGGACATGTTATTAGGAAGTCCTGGAGGCAGACATCATACTTAGAAAAAAGGGAGTGATTAGCAAAAACAAGGAAGACTATCAATGAGATGAATTGACAAAGTGGCTGCAATAACAAGTTTAAATATAACAATTGTGAGGGTGTCATAGAATTTCTATTAGTTGGAACCTATCCGATGGTGCCAAACAACAGGTGGTAACAATATTAAATCAATGGCTGACAACTGAGCTAATAGAACAGATATTCCATGAGTGACACATGCAAAGAATACAGTCTTCACATAAACACAGAAATCATAAAACTAATAAACTACTATGATCACAGTGAGCAAAAGCAAAAAAAAAAACAAAACACCCCATGATTGGGGCAAGAATCTGATTTCCAGAGTCACTAGAGTGCAATACAAAAAGCATCCACTTTTTTTTTAAAGATAAGGCATGCAAAGAAACTAGAAATATGACTTATATGTGGTAGCAGGTCAGGGGATGACAGAGGAGCTGTGCCTGTGACATTGAAAACATTGGACTTATTAGAGAGACTGACATTAGCTGTGTTGTAAATGCTGAAAGAAATGAACTCATCAGTAAATAATTAAACGAAACCACATGAACTATGGCTAATTAAATAGGAACATCAATAAAAGATCTATATGATTAAAAAGAAAGAAATTCTGAAGCTGAAAAGTATAATAAATAAAATGAAAATTTTGCTAGACGATTGTATCAGTAGACTTGAGCAGGCAAATGAAGGAATTGTTCAATTTAAGTATAACGGAATTTATATTTTTCAGTCAGAGAAGCAAAAAGAAAACGGAGAGAGAAGTAAGAGTTAAAAGATCTGTGAAACACCATCATGTAAACCATCAAACAGTTTCCACGTTTGAAGACATATATGAATATACACTTCCAGGAAACTCAACAAACTCCAAGCAGGGTAAAGTCAAACCGAGCCACATCAAGGCACTATATACTCAAACTGTCAAAAGCCGGAGAAATGCATAATCTGGAAAGCAGCAAGATAGAACTGACTCGCTGTGTATAGGCATCCTCAATTGTACGAAAATCAATTTCTTCTCAAATGCAATGGAATCAAGAAAACAGTGGGCTGATACTTTTAAAGTATGAAGAGAGAAATAAAAAGACATTAACCAATAATTCTATAACTGGCAAATCTATCTAGAAAATACTTAAAAATAAGGCTAAATGAAGGCATTCCCACATGCAAATGAGAAGCAGCAGCAGCAGTAGTTGAGATTCCATACTACTAGTAGACCTACTCTACAAAACAATTCAAAGATGGTCTTTCAGCTAAAACAAAAGAACACTATCTAGTATTCAAAGTCATGCAAAGAAATAAAGAACACTAGCTTGAGAAAAAATAGAGCTATGAAAGATAAAATTTTTAAAATTCCATCAGTAATTAAAATAAATAAAATCTCCCAAAAAAGAAAAACCGAACAGAATGGGTTCATGGTAAATTCTACAAAGTATTTTTAGTATAAAATTAACAGTAATACTTTTCAAACTCTTCCCCAAAAATAGGAAAGGAATACAACTTACTAAATCAATATATGAAGGTGATATTTTCTTGACACTGTTGCCATTCCATCATAAAACAAACTAACTACAACTCATATACCTCATGAATTTAGATAGAGGTAAGACTTTATAATAAATGTTAACATACTGAATACTCTCCCACTGCCATAAAACCAACTGCTACTCATAGCCATCCTATATAGAGTTCCTAAGGCTGTAAATCTTTATGGAAAGAGATAGTCTCATATTTCACTAATGGAATTGCTAGTGGGTTTGAACTACTGACCTTGTAGTTAGCAGCCCCACCGTGACAGTAGCGCTTCTTAAATCCATAAATGTATGTCCGATTTATTTTGAGAAGGTGTAAAATCCATTCAACAGAAAAAAAATATTTTCTTCAAAAAAATGATGTTGGCACAACCAGACAAACAAAACAATGAATTGGTGGTTTTGAATGCTTACCTTGCAGTTAGTAACCCAATGGGTAACCATTACACCACTAGGGCTTCTGTATTCTTAGCTAGGTAGAGCATAATGCCAGCCCACCAAGAAACTCAGTATCAAACTGCTTACGCATCCTTCATTTGTCAAAAAATCGACATTGATGTAATTAATGTAACTTACTATGTAACATACACTAAGTAATGATATACATGTGGTAACTCATTTGAGTCTTTACCTCCAAGTTTATGAGGTAAGTATTATGAGGCACACAGTCAGTGACTGGTAAAGTTAAGATTTGAGCCCAGCTAGACGTATAATGGGGTATGCATCTGGCCACTAACTGCAAGGCAAGTGATTTAGTCTTGGAAACCCCAAATGCCAATGTACTCTGTTTTATAGAGTCTCTGTAAGTTAGAATCTACTTAATGGGAATTCGTTTGGTTTTGGTTTAGATTGTCTCTGGTTTTCCTGCCTTTACCAATGATACTTTTCTTCCTCTTATTACTAATTAAATCATTTCAAGCACACACTTAATGAATAAGTGTGAAAGTACAATTAATTTTGTTATTTGGGGATGTAACATTCTACAATACAAAGAACAGATCACTTAAAATTTAAATCTTTGGAAATATATTAAATACTAAAATATAATTAATAGTTGATTCTCTAACATATAGGTGATAGCAATTCCATCATAAAGAATATGTACATATAGGAATAGGAAATAGAATAAGGGGTTCAGGGGGTACACTGGGGGGAGGTAAAAGAGAGATGATATCAAGGAGTCTGTGTAGAAAAAGAATGTTTGGAAACTGATTGTGAGAGAAATTGTACATTCTATTTGCCATTATTGAAATACAGAATGATATGATATATGTATTAAATCCAAACTAATAAAAAGAAAGAACTTGCAGAGACAAAAAAGATAATATTCTGAATACCTAAGGAAAAATTTTAAAAATACCTGTATTTTTTTGCATTTCAGCTCAATGTTGCCTGACAGGATTTACCAGGTAAATGATTACCTGCTAGTATTTAAGTTCTCCGCCCTCCGTCCTAATTTATCTCATTATTGATTATATTGCTCTAAAACATTGGACCCACATTACTTTTCAACCATGGCAATAAAGATAGGCCTGGAGATAGATATTTGTATTTGACAAAGCATTTCTCTGAACTATTAAGAAAATCAGGAAAATGTCATATAAATTGATCACTTAACCTATTTCCATCATTATGATTTTTTGGCACTGCTATAAGGGAGTGAAAGCTCCCCCAATGATAATAAATTTTCCTCTCCACTTGATAATAAACTATGCTGATATTCACTTATTTGACTCTACTGTATAAGGCTCCAACATGATATAGCGCAGTTATAAGGTCTTCACATTGTGAACTTGAAATGTGAAAGAAAATGTTTTCCAAATTTTACTGAAAAGGCAAATTCATTCTCGAAAAAATATATCATTAACTTGATGTCAGATGGCATATTAATGTTTAGCTATTTTGGCATGTCATTCTCCTCGAGATATATTTTCTAAAAGCAGCATAAGTCAAATAACTTTAGCTCTAACACAGTTTCTTTTGGGGGGGAGTAACAAGTTGGAAAAATACTTATTAAAAATATTCTTCTGCTATAAATTCCATAATACAACCTATTTTTCAAAACTTAGCTCAAGACATTTACATGCACAGCTCAGATATCTCTTGTTTAAGGGAAAATAGGTGGGTGTCCCTTTCAGAGATTCTAGAATTAAAAATAGTCATCTTTACTAAGTGGGATAGAAAATAAATTGTTCCATAATCTATTTTGCACAGATCTTCAGATGTGCTGGTTTGTTTCCAGATACCTTAAAAATTAATCGAGTTCTTAGGGTGATTTCCCCCTTTCTCATACTGATTGTACTTACTGAAGTGATAGTAGCTAGATGGTAGGAAGTCATAAGCTTTCAGATAAAGAATAAATTTTTCAAAACTAGACAAAAACATGTGCCTTAGCCTCACCTCTTCTAACTCACCTCAACCTCAAGTATGCCCAAAGGTACTTTCTGAATGTTTAAGAAATAAAAGTATTGTCCAAAGAAGACTGTAAACTGGATTATGATTGAAGGCTATTCTACATATAATAGGTAGAATATAACTAAAGTATCTTACTGCTTCTCCATTGTAATATTGAATTCCTTTTTGAGTGCTTTTTCAAACACCTGACCATAGTCTGCTTCTATTCAAGGCAAAAAATTGACATAATGCCATAAACCATATTTTTTTAATCATTTTTGGGGGAGCTCATACAATTCTTATCACAATCCATACATACATACATTGTGTCAAGCACGTTTGTACATTTGTTGTCATCACAATTCTCAAAATATTTGCTTTCCACTTGAGCCCCTAATATC
>NW_022109980.1:1698950-1700579 GCF_000313985.2 Echinops telfairi | reverse complement strand
TGCCATGGTTCCCAGGTTTGTCCCAATTTCCTCATTAATGGCTCTAATTGTTTGGGGTTTTATCTCAAGGGATAGCATTGAACTTATATAGTGCCTGACATCTTTACTATATTAAGTCTGCCAATCCATGAGCATGGATGTTCTTCCATTTGTTTAGGTCACTCTTGGTTTCTTGTAGTAGTGTTTCATAATTTTCCTCATACAAATCTTTCATTTTTTTAGTCAGCTATATCCCTAGTATTTCAATTTGTGCTTGGGTACTACCTCTTGAAGCATCTCTTCTGTGATCTTGTCTGATGTGTAAAGCAAATCGATAGACTTCTTTTGTTGATCTTGTATGCTGCCACTCTACCATATTCCTCTATTGCTTCTGACACTCCACTTGTGGAATTTAGGGGATTTTCAATGTATAGAATCATATCGTCTATGAATAATGGTAATTTACCCTCTTCCTTCCCCAGATGAATACATTTGATGGCTTTTCTTTGTCCTTTGGTATTAGCTAGGACCTCCAGTATGATGTTAAATAAGAGTGGGACAAGGGCATCCTTGTCTGGTCCATTTTCAGTGGAATTTTTTTCATCTTATCTCCATTAGCTACCACATTGGCTGTTGGTTTTTCATATATAGCTTGTATAATATTGAGGAATTTTCATTCTATTCCTATCTTCTTGAGTGTCTTAAATAGGAATGTGTGTAGGATGTTGTAGAATGATTTTTCGCATCTCTCGATATTATCATGCGATTCTTATAATTTTTCCTGCAAATGTGGCAAATAATACTGATGGTCTTTCATATGTTGAACCATCCCTGCATCCCTGGTATGAATCCCAATTGGTCATGGTGATTTATGTTTTAATATGCTTTTGTATTCTATTGGCCAGTATTTTGTTAAGGATTTTTGCATCGATGTTCATTAGGGATATTGGTCTTTAGTTCTCAATTCCTGTAGGTTCTTTGCCCGCTTTAGGTATCAGGGTTATACTAGCTTCATAAAAAGTGTTTTGGAGTCTCCCATCTTTTTCTATGTTCTGGAAGAATTTGTGTAGGAATAGTGTCAGTTCTTCCCTGAATACTTGGTAGAATTCTACTGTGAAGCCATGTGGCCCAGGGGCTTTTTTGGTTGGTAATCTCTTAATAACCTTGTCTACTTCTTCCTTTGCTATGGGTCTGTTAAGGTTCTTGACATCCATCTGCGATAGTCTAGGGAGGGATTGTGTTTCCAAATATTTTTCCATGTCCTCCAAGTTGTTGAATTCATTAGAGTATGGGCCTTCATATAACAGTGTAATTATCCTTTTGCTTTCATTAGGGTCCTTTCTAATGCCCCCTATTTCATCCCTCATCCTTGCAAATGTCATGTGTTCCTTCCTTTCTTTGGTTAGGTTTGCCAGCGGTCTATAAATCCTGTTAATTCTTTCAGAGAACTAACTTTTAGCTGCATTAATTTTTTCCATAGATTTCTTGTTTTCCCTCTCCTGTATCCCAGCTCTGATTTTTATTATATCTATCCTCTTGCTATTAGTAGGGTTGTTCTGTTGACTCTGCTATAATTGGTGTAATTATTGTGCCAGCCTATGATCCACGAGTCTCTCTTCTTTTTTTCATGTGTGCATTTATTGCTATCCC
>NW_022109980.1:1695333-1697398 GCF_000313985.2 Echinops telfairi | reverse complement strand
TTCTTTGTTGTGTCTTTTTCCAATAGTCTAATTATCCTAATATTGTTCCTCTTCATAGCATCAGACATGGCTCTCAAGTTTTCCTCAGCTTCCCTCATTGTCTTATTTGACTGCTTTTCCTGTTTGATGAGGGCTGCTTGGTTATCCTCTAGGTCACTAGTGTGATTCTATGCCTCCTCAAGTCTGTTGGCAAAGTCTGTCAATTTGCCACTGGATTTTGGTATTTCACCCCTTAAGGCTTGTATTTCCCTTTGGTGCATTGCCTTTATCTCCTCCATCATTTCAACCTTTTTTCATTGCTTCCCTCATATCCTGTATGACTCCAAGCATCATTCTTAAAATTTCTTTCTGTGGTAGGTCAATATCTGCTTCTTCGATGCACATCGTTAGGTTCATGACTTTTTTCAGCATTGTCTTTTGTTTCTCCACATTTTCATTGAGGCGGTTAGGGCTGATTTCTGTTTATGTGCTGTTTTAGAGGAGCCTGGAGCCATCTACCAGAGTCAAAGAGCACTGGGCTCTCTCTTGGGGGACTTGTGTGAATTTTTCTACATACTACCTGTCCATAGCTGTACTGAGGGTTCAGGTATAGCTATATCTTCCTGTGGTTTAACTCTTACCCTATCCGACCAGTATTACATCAGTTGGAATGTGAGTTGGAATAGTCCTCTCATGTGATGCTGGTTGGGTTGTTGTGGGTCCACAAGGACGTCACTTCACTGGCTGAGCTCTAGGTAAGCCTCATGGTGCTTGGAGAACCTTGAGTGGCCTGTGGTATTTCCCTCTGAAACTGGAGTGCCAAGGAGGGCATGTGAGTGTACCTTCCTTGGTGTGGGGCACTGTAGCTGAAAGGGGGAACTACCATAGTCAGATAGATCGCCTTGGAGGTTGGGTGGATGTTCCCGCGGTAGTGTGGAGCCCCATCAGTGATAGGCAGGAGTTTCCCCCAGTAAGTTGTAGGGATTTGGGGTTTAGGCTGGAGTTCTGCCCACTGTTTGAATGGGATAACACTTGCTGCTTGGTGTATGGAAGAGGACTGGTGTGATTTCCCCAGCTGCATGTAAAGCCATCAAATATGGGTGGGAGTTCCCCAAGTTGGGACTTCAGAGGTGCCCTAGGCAGAGAGGAGTGGCCTGGAAGCCGCTAGTGGCTTGTAAAAGGAAAAAGAGGGAGAGGAGAAGAAAAATTGAGAAAGAAAACAAATACTGAAGCAACAATGCCAAGCAAATAAATACTCACTCACATACACGCAATTAAAATGCATAGATAAAACAAAAGTGTAAACAGTGAAAAAGAAAAGAAAACAACCAAAAAGGAGAACTAAATTTGCTGAGACTGTGGCAGTAAAGAGAAGAGATAGCAGAAAATGAGAAAAATGAAAAGTGAAAGAAGAACAAAAAGTAAGAAATAAAAAGAATAAAAAACAGTGAAGGTAAGAAAAATTTACAAATTGATAGCTGAACCCTGTGCTGTGCCGTGTGTAGCACTGTCTCATTCTGTGTGCAGCACTGTCTTAAGGGGCAAGCTGTAGCTCTCCTCAAAGGTTGGTCAGAGTTACCCTAGGCATAGGGTAGGGGTCTGGAAACCAGCAGTGGCATGTGGAAGGAAAGAGAGGGAGAGGAGAGAATCATAAATGCAGGGAGAGAGGAGAAGAGAACAAGGAAACAGAGAAGAAAGAAAGAAAAGGAGAAGAAAGGGAAAGAAGGAAAAACTCAACTGTGCTCACTAAGATTGGCTGTGGTGGCAAAGTGGGAAGAAAGAGAGAAGGAGGAAATAAAGAATAATAGCTGATCCCTGATTGTCTGAATGTGGGGCCTGAGGTGTTTAAATTCTGCCCCACAATGGCAGGTTGGTGTGCCCTTTTAATTCAGGGACCCAGTGGTGTTGGGCAGAATTGCCCTAGGTGGCGAGATCACCTTAGAGGTCCAACGGAGGTACTCTCAGCAGAGTGGCACACTGTAGATGGCTGTCCCAGGTATCTCGTGTGGTGTACAGCACTCCCCCAGAGGGCAGACTGGTGTTGCCCCTGCTATTTGGGTTGATTTTCTCTAGGCGAAGGGTAGTG
>NW_022109980.1:1691903-1695189 GCF_000313985.2 Echinops telfairi | reverse complement strand
TCTTCCTCAAGGTAGCGGGTGGTATACTCACTTTATGTAGGGTTCCACAGATGCAGGGTGTGCTTACTCTCAAAAGCAAGATCGCAACAGCAGCCAGGCATCAGTTCCCAATGTGGTACTGAGCACTGAATTCACTGTATACCTGCCTTGTGCTTTATGTAGCATTACAGCAGGGACAAGTCATAAATCCTACTTTACTTATTAAATCTAAGATCAAGTCAAGAGTCTCCTTCCACATTAGTGCTGTCAACATTTTAATTAGCTTTATTCTTACTTCCATAGAACATTTTAAAATAGAAGCTATTTTCCCCCACCCCTTTCATTTACTATGATTTGGAAATATAACACATCTCTTATTCTACAACTTCCTTTCCAAATCATTCTGCCTCTAGCACCATGTAAAAAACATTTGCCGATTCAAGACTCAAGCTTCCTGGATCAATCCTTTTTTCCCTTCATTCATATATATTCTTTATTATTTTCTACTCTTCTAAATTCTATACCAATATTTCATGACACTTGCATTTTCTTCCTTCTTGATGAGAAGATAATATAGCATGGTTATTTTAAGGATTCAAATTCATCAACAGTTATAGGAATATTCAAGTTGTCTATTAGTTCTTGTGTCAGACTTGGTCATTAATATTTTCTTAGGAATTTGTCCAATGTGCTTATACTTCTAATCAGATTGGTATAAAAACTGTTCATAATGCTCTCAGATGACTATGTTCCATCTAAATTTTTATTTACAGCCCCCTTTTCATTCTTAATAATAATTGTCCTTTCTATCTCTGATCACTTTCCAACCCACATTTATTCAATCTTTCCAAAGATTTGTTCATTTTATTTATATTTTTAATTGGACTGTTTTCATCCTCTCTATTGAGTTTTTGTTTTCTATTTTATTATGTTCTCCTCTTTACTTAGGTTTAAGTTGTTGGTTTTTTTTTATGTTTGACTAATTTTTAGCTTCCTTCTTTCTAATATTATAATTTAATGCTATAACTCTCTATTAAAATACCACATTATATTCATTGAATAATTTAATATGCAGTGTTTCACAAAGTTATACTTTTTTAATCTCTATCATGTTTTCTTCTTTGATTATGTATTATTTTCATGTGTAATTTAAATTTTTTAATAAACAAGTCATTTTATTGGGGGCTCTTAGAGCTCTTATAGCAATCCATATATCAATTGTATCAATCACTTTTGTACATACATTGTCTTCATCATTTTCAAAAAGTTCAAACTTCAAAATGATAAGCAAAAGGGAATATTTCTGAACATTTGTGTGGCCTTATGAAGCAGTTCTGCTCAGTTATGCATGAATAACATTACCATAAATTGGAATCAACCAGAAAGCAATCGATTTGGGATTGTTTATTTATTTCTTTTCTTGGAATCTGAGGCACCAATGAACATACAGGTGCAATGCAGGTTATCAGCTATGTTCTTCAGTTCTTGAAAACATAACAATGGTTTGAGAGTCTTGAAATCCAGAGATTGCTCCTGCTCCAATAAATGAACATCACCTTTGTATTCATTTAACATTTATTACCAATACATGAATGTGGTATCCACCTTTTTTCATATAAGAAAACCAAGGCATTGGGCAGTTAATAAGTTTATATATTGTCATAAAAATAAAAATGATGCAATGAAGGCTTTAAAACCCATGTCCTAAAACTCTTCGAATTCTAATTGTCTCTGGTGGATGTTTATGAAACAGATTATGGTACAAGAAATCTCACATGAGATGTATAAGCTTGCTACAAGTAACTCCCACATTACCTAATAAAGATTTCATGGCGGAGTTGATATCCTATAAATATTTTTTAAATAGCTTGACCAACTATGTTGGTCTTCCAAGACTGTCATATCTGCAGAAATTCAATGCTTTTTTATAGCAAATTCTTACTGATGAATTCTCATAAATGGTTTAGAGATACAAAACCTAGTAGTGGAGAATCTGTGCAACATGGTTTATACATTAACTTCAAACACTGTCTTCATGGTTTAAGTGTTAAGGAAAAATTTGTTGAAATGTAACAGGCCCATCATTTTATTAGTAGCCAGTTTCATGCTAGATGCATTCTCAAGGTACTCACAATTCAAAAGAAAAGACATTTTCACTAAATAATAGGTGCAGGACTGAATTTGTTAAAGAGATAACAAGCAGATCTTTTCAAAATAGAGAATAAGAAAATGAAGTCAATGAATCATTGAAACATCAGCCTACATCTTATTGGAACAGTTCTCTATACTGTAATTATGTGTCACACTGCGCTTTTCAAGAGTGCTATTCTACATGAGTAAAAGATACAAGAGGTGTGTCTTAGTGCAGGAGGAGAAGCGTGGCTTTCTGTAAAATTTTATTGGTAGAAGATAGATAAGGATCATAGTTTCCTCATCACATTGACATTATTAACTTACCTCTTCAGTAGAATATGCTCTTTTAAAAATAAAACATACCTGGTCTTTCATTTAGGCTATACAATTAGTAGGACATCAGTATAACAGTGCTGTAAATAGGGGAAACATATTACAAGAAATTCAAAGTACTTATCTGTGATCACTTAAAGAGATAATCAATATTCATACTTTAATGATTCCCTTACTGTCTGCTTTTTCATTGGGTTATTTGGTCTTAATGCCTGAACTGGTAAACATGAAACCATCCACATAGTTTCTTGCCTCTGAGAAGTGTGGCTAAACTAAATCAGGAAGTTGTGGTTAGGGGATAAAGGCTACAAAACAAGAAACAAAAGTAACCAATGGCAAGGCAAAATCTGTGATTTAGCTTTGATCAATACCATGCTTTAAGATAACTATTCTCTAAGTATAGTCCCTAAACTAACAGTATTAGTATTATGGGGGAACTTGTTTCAAATGAAAATGCTCAAGTATACTCGTCCCCCAGTTCTGTTGAAGTCAGAACCCCTGGGTGGAGAGTTAGGCGCAAAAACATGTTCTTTAATAGTTTTGATAGGGAATGCAGATGCACACTCAAGTTTGCTACTAGAAATGGACAATCAGGGTGAAAATGACAATAACAGCAAATTAATTTTGAGCATTTAACATTAAGTCTAGTATTATACTAGAGTTATAATATATGAATTCATGTATTTTTATACACCTTCAAATCACATACTATCATTATTCTCAATTTCAAGTAAAGAAATAAAAGAGTGAAATAACTGACTCAAGTTTGCAGATCTAGTAAATACTGGAGTCCTGGCTGAAATCCAGGAAGTATGCCGCCAAATATCCTACTTCTAACCAA
>NW_022109980.1:1687148-1688191 GCF_000313985.2 Echinops telfairi | reverse complement strand
TTGTAGTGCATATTGTTGTCTCTGCATGTCTATATGGATGGGATAGGCAGGATAAACAAGCTGGAAGAGAGAACAACAGAACGACAGTTCTGGGGGGACACGGGAGAAGGAGAGGTAGGGGGAAAGAAGTGGGTGTTAACAAAGCCAGGGACAAGGGAACAAGTGACTGAAAATTGATGGTGAGGAGGGTGTAGGCGGTCTGGTAGGGCTTGATCAAGGACAAAATAACAGAGAGGAATTCCTGAAACCCAAATGAAGACTGAACATGATAGTGGGACAAGAGGAAAGTAAAAGGAAATGGAGGAAAGAACTAGGAGGCAAAGGACATTTATAGAGGTCTAAATACAGGCATGTACATATGTCAATATATTTATATAGGATGATGGGGAAATAGATCTATGTACATATATTTATAGGCTTAGTATTAAGGAAGCAGATGGACATTGGGAAGCTATTCAAGTACTCCCTCAACACAAGAACACTTTTTTCTGAAAACCCAGTACTCTGAGATACTCACCTTCCGGACACAATTGCTGAAGACAAAGCAGGTACATGAGCAAATATGGTGAAGAAAGCTGATGGTGTTGTCTGGGGTATTAAAGGCTTGAAGATAAACAAGCGGCCATCTAGCTGAGAAACAACAAATCCCACATGGAAGAAGCACACCACCTGTTTTATAATGAGGTGTAGATGGGATCAGGTTTCAGGAAAGCAAAAAATCATAATGTGAATGAGGTGGGGGGGGGGAAGTTTGGAGTGGAGGCCCAAAGCCAATCAGTACGCAATTGGACATCCCCTTACAGAAGGGCTGTGGGGAGAAGACAGGCTACTCGGGGTGCAGTAAAGTACGATGAAACACTCAGCTTTCCTCTGGTTCTTTAAAGCTTCCTCCCCCATCCCAACTATAATGACCCTAATTCTACCTTACAAATCTGGCTAGATCAGAGCAAGTACATGGGTACAGATAAGAGCTGGGAACACAGGGAATACAGGACAGATGAACTCCTTGAGACCAATATTGAGAGCAACGATACCAGGAGGGG
>NW_022109980.1:1681574-1686689 GCF_000313985.2 Echinops telfairi | reverse complement strand
TATATATAGAAAAGCACTCCATTAAGCTCACAAATGTACATAGAGAAAGATTTGTTTCAAGAAAATGGCCCAAATAGTTGTAGAAATAGATGACTCCCAAGTCCAGGTAAATTCCAAGTCCATATGTCAGATGTTAGGAATGAACCTTCTTCTGGTTCCATCAGCTTCAGGTGCTGAGAAACCCAACATTAGTAGAAAGCTGAAGGGATGTGTCTATGTAGGCAAATGAATCCAGGTTAGCTAACCAAGTTTGGCAATACAACAGGTTGTTGGCACAAGTCAACAAAGAACCAGATGCTGGATCCTGTCCCAGAAAAAAAAAAATCAACGAAGCTTTTCCTCAGCATCCACTGACATTGAAATAGGACACATCCTTGATGTAACTTTCTTTGAATTCAGTGGTTTCTCAAAGAGGATCTCATTTTGGATGTGATTGGTTTGTGCTACATATCTTGAAGGATTACTAGGTCTTAACTACTAAACCACTGAGAAGCCTAGTTGACTCTAGTTGACATGAAACCTTAACTATCATAGTAACTAAAGCTGCAACAATTATCTCTACTTTGCAGTTGAATTATTTCCTTTTTCTAAATGCCAAGCTTCCCCTTTCAGTAAAAATGAAATGTTAATGGTACCTACCTAGAAATAAATTTGTTGTGAGAAATAGGTTAGAAATTATGTTTGTATGTGTGGGAGAGTGAGTATGAGTACGTAAAATGGTGTAAATCTATATAATAATAATAGTGGCTACTGGTCTGAAATTTAGATGATACAGAATATCTACATTATACCTTACTTTTAAAAATGAACTCATCAGGATTTTTAAAAACTGTTCTATAAATACTCCATCCACATTTCATACAATAATTCAATCATATCAAGAAGAGTAATACAATTGTCAACATATTCGATTCTAGAATATTTTCTTCTTCCCTGTACTTATCATTATTCATGTAATTATTTTTTTCTAATTTTGGCAAAAATACACAACAAAACATTCTTCAATTACAAACTCCGGTTTGTATAATTTGGTGCATTGATTATACTCTTTGTGTTATACAATTATTGATGTCCTTTTCCAACTTATTCCACCACCATAGAAATAACATAATGCCCTTAAGAAACAACTCATTCTGCTTCATCCATGGGAAATGTTGGTCAAGTTTGGTTTCTTTTTGTTGTTGTTGTTTAGTAGTTTTATTGATATAGTATTCACATATCATACACTTCCATGATTAAATCGCTTTCAAAATTGATGTATATAGATAATCACAATCAGTTCTAGTGCTCCCTCCCCCAGTTCACATTCGTTGTTTGCTGCCCAAATCTCCTCACCCTCCCTGCCTGCCACCCCTTTCACATCCCAATAAACTATTGCTTTAGTTATTGTCTCTATGCATCTACTCCTTTGATTCAGAAACTCAGACAAGAAAAAGAAAAAATAATGCATCAGAATTTTTTACATAGAAGGTGGTAGGAAAGATTTTAAGATGTGACCCCAGAGGATAAAAATGAAATCTCCAGCAATCCAAGTTTAGTATTCAACAAATAACTAACATTTAAAATTGTTGCATTTTCCTCCTTAGGTTATTAAAAATTATCCATTTTTTTGTCTATTTAGAAACTTATAAGAACAGAATTTCATTATGAGAAATTCATTATGATTCACAGGTAGGTTACAATGATGGCAGCATCAAATATCTTAGTTTTGGAATTTAAAAGAGATTACACAAATCTTTCCTCAGCCCCCAGAGACCTCTGAACCCAAACAGAATTAAGAATTTAAAAATTTAGCACATTTTTATATGCTGATTTGTATTGGTCATATAAGATTATTTTAACTCACCAACAAGATTACAATTTCTTGAGACTAGAGAGTAGTGCTAAATACATAATTCTAAATTAATTGTTATAAATAATTCATTATTAAAACACAGTTATATACTAGACTCTGCTAGATGATATAAATATGTCATGTTTAATCCTCAAAAGAGCTGATTCTGAAGGGAAAAGGAGTCATGAATGACTGCACGCTTATATCTCCTTTCATTTTCTACTCATCTGCAGTCTACCACGAGGGTGAAAAGAAAATCAAGAGAGTGGCAGACAGGTCCTGGTGGCTTACGTGGGTTAGGTGTTGGGCTGCTAACTGCAAAGTGAAGAGTTCAAAACCACCATGCATTCCATGGGAGAAAGATGAGGCTTTCTACTCCTGTAAAGAGCTGTAGTCTCAGGAACCCTTAAAGGTCTTTCTATTCAGTCTGATAGGCTCACTCTGAGTCACAATCAACTTGATGGCAGTGAGGCCTTTTGTTTTTTTTAATGAAACCGTGGTCAAGGAACTGATTTCAACAGAAATGCAAATGGATTTCCTGTTAGCAGGTATGCCCAGGCAAATACATTACTGAATCCCTATGTAAAAACTACAGCGATCACAAGCATGGAAGAAAAACCAAGTGCCTGAAAGGTTAAAAGAAAAATGTAAAAATTAAGTGAACTGAAGTAAGCAAACTGTGACTTCTTCATTCTGCTGCTGAGGCCATAGGTTCCCTCGGAAAATAGGAAGGAATTTGCTTAGGAGCCACTGCAACAACCTGGAAGCCTGCACAGTCAGGGCTGAATATGCCCTGTTCCCTCAGAGGTACTGAGTATGCACAAGGGGTACCGGCCCACACATTTGTAACCGGATGGGACTACTAGAATCTGATTGGGGCATTTTTATGTCCCTTTTCCCTTTTTATATTTCATTCGTCATGGAACTGGTGGGGCTGTCAACCATGATAGGGTCCTGGCTCACTACCTCTTGCTGCATGGTTGCTGTCTATGAACGAGGTTAACCAAGAAGGTGTGGGACTTGCCCCCTCTTTGCTAAACCTACAAAGGCCCTGTGTTTGGACAGAAGGGAAAGAGGAACCTGCCCTAAAGTTTTTAGTTTAGTTTTGTTTTTTTTCCCCTTCTCTTTCCTAAACCTGTTGGAACTGCATGGAAAGAACAACAGCTCCAAAAATACCTACTGTTCTCTGAAACTGAAGGAGAGACCTCCCAAATAGCTCAAAAGAGACTCTGACCACGTACCCTCTTACTATTTTTTGGGACTGTGAAATAAAGAAGCCCAAACAGTGTATTTTCCCTCTGCTTTTGGTTTTGTTGTGCTTTTTCTTGCACAGCTTGATGGAGTCAACTCTCCCCACATAATCCACCTACCTGCTCACCCATTAAAGCTGCATCGTGGTGTTATGTGGACAAAAGTCAATATCAGTCTATATGAAGAAGCAATAAAAGCTAGCACAAATAAGTAACCAATATACAAAGAAAGAAAAAAGAAAAGCTCAAGAAAAGAAAAAATCATTGGAACTACCAGAAAAATAATTTAGAATGATAATGTTCAAACATTCTTAATAGATGGAGCAAAAGATTGAGAGAGCTACAGAAAGAATGAATATAAAAATTAGAAAATTTACAACAAAAACAAAAAAGGAAATTCTGAAGAATAATATGAAGAAAATTAGGCAACACTTTAAAAGGGTAAAGCAATATTAGTGAGTTTATACACATAAATACCTTAATGTCAATCTATGAGAAAAATCAACAAAAAAGTGTTGGTGGAAAGAAAGTCTAGGAATTCTGTGGGAGATTATCAAGAAAATTAAATGAAAACAAAAATATATAAAAACTTATGAGGCAGTAAAAGGAGTATACAGAGGGCAATCTATAGAAATAAAATTTTAAAACACACACAAAATAAGTGTCATTGAGTGAACTCTGATTTATAGAGACCCTATATAACAAGGTTTAACTGTCTTTGGGGGTTTCTTAAGCTGTAACTCTTTATAGGAGTTTAAAGTTCTTTCTTTCTCCCTCAGAGAAGCAGATGGCTTCAAACTACAGACCTTTTGAGTAGCAGCCCAGTGTGTAACCAGTAGAAAAGCATGTATTACAAAAGAAGAGAGAACCAAAATCATACCTTAACCAAACACCTTCAACAAGCAGTGAAACAGTCAGCCATCAGAAGAAAAGAAATAATAAAATTAGAGCAGAAATAAATGAATGAGAAAAAATGGAAAGACTCAAGAAAAAGAGATGGTTCATTAAAGGATTCACGAAGTTGAAAAATCACTGATAAATTTAACAAAGTAAAAAGGGTAAAGTTTCAAGTATTAAGAATAAAAAATGAAAGGGATAAAATCATAACAGAACCACAAACCCAAACCAAACTCACTGCTTTCAGGTCAATTTCAACTCAAAGCAGCCCCATAAGACAGGGTAGAACCGCCCATGTGTCATATGTTTCCAAGATTGTTATTTCCTCCTTCTCCTACAGAGTGGGTTGTTTCAAACTGCTGACCTTGCAGTTATCAGCCTACCAGGGCTCTTTTTAACAGAACCAGGTGAGTAACAAAATTAATAACATAATGCTTTGAAAGACTCTATCCCAGAAAATTTGATGAAGTAAGCGATATCCATACCAGGAAGGCGAGGATAGTTCAACACCAGAAACACAATCAATCAATGTAGTTCACCATTAAGAAAATATAAGAAAAATATGATCACATCAATTGAGGCAGAAGAGGCATCTGGCACAATCCAACATGCACTCCTGACAAAAGCACACAACACAAGGATATTAGGAAAATTTATCGCAATAAAACCTATATACATAAAGCCAATGGTTAACATCACACTCAACAAGAAGAAACTAAAATGATTCCCCCTGCAAATGTGAACCAGACAAGGATGCCCTTTTTTACCACTTATTCAATATCATGATGGAAGTCTTAGTCAAAGCTATGAAACCACTTAAACCTTCAAAATTAGCAAAGAAAAAGTAAAAATCTTTGTATTTGCAAATAGATAAAATTCGATACATTGTTGGATATAATTAAAAGATTCAATACCATGGCAGGGTACACAATCAACATACAAATATCAATTGGATTCCTGTTAACAAACAGAACTCTGAAAAGGAAATCAATAAACAATACCACTTACAACATTGGAGACACAGTGTGGGAATTCTGCCTGATCTGATCCAACCACACTGAGGCAAAACACTAAGGGCATGGAACAGAACAGAAAGGGGAACAGAGCAACAAAGTCCCCAGGGAATATAAAAAA
>NW_022109980.1:1668116-1681239 GCF_000313985.2 Echinops telfairi | reverse complement strand
AGCAGGGTGTAGGAGGCCAGGTACGGTGTGATCAAGGGTAATGTAACCAAGAGGAATTACTGAAACCCAAATGAAGACTGAGCATGATAGTGGGACAAGAGATGAGTCAAAGGAACTAGAGGAAAGAGCTAGGAGGCAAAGGGCATTTATAGAGGTCTAAATAAAGGCACGTACATATGTAAATATATTTATATATGAGGATGGGGAAATAGACCTATGTGCATATATTTATAGATTTAGTATTAAGGTAGCAGATGAACATTGGGCCTCCACTCAAGTACTCCCTCATTGCAAGAATACTTTGTTCTATTAAACTGGCATTCTATGATGCTCCCCTTCCCGACACAATCATTGAAGAAAAAGCGGGTGAATAAGCAAATGTGGTGAAGAAAGCTGATGGTGCCTGGCTATCAAAAGATATATATATCTCATATATATATAACTATATTAAAGGTAACACTCCATTTCTATATTCAAATTCTAAATTGTCAACATTCTTAGTATTTTTTTATTTAATCAATTTAATTAGCCAATTACACTTGTGACAAGATAGCATTGGTAACGGTGGCAGACAACATGGTTTAAAATAACCATGAGTTTGATTGAGCCACTTTACTTCACTGTACCGCAGTTTCCTGGAGATAATAAAATACAGGCAAAAATATGCTAAGATAATTTTAAAATGGTTGCATCAATAAAATGACAAGTAACTGGCAGAAATTCAAGCCAAATCAGAAGAGGAGCTGGAATGAAGTTATCCTAGGTGACATCAGGTGAACCTTGACTGCATGCACAGAATATAAGAAAGATGTTTACCTATGTTTTACTCACTATGCAAATGCATTCAGCTCTGTGAATCAATCAAAACTTATTATGCATAACATTATAAATAGCAGGAACTGCAGAACACTTGTGTCCATGGAAAACCTGTACATAGGCAGCTGTTCAAGCAGAATAAGGGACTACGGCATGGGTTAAAATCAGTTAGGGTGTGTGTTGGGCTTTTACCATATTTATTCAATCAGTATGCTGACTAAATTGTCTGAGATGTTGGAATATATGAAGAACGTAGCATGAAGATTAGAGGAAGACACAACCTTCAATATGCAGATGAAATAACTTTGCTTGCTGACAGTGAAGAGGACTTGAAGAAATTAATGATGAAGAACAAAGACTACAGGTGTCAGCATGGATTATACCTCAACATAAACAAAACAAAAATTCTCATAACTAGACCAATAAACAACATCATGCTAAATGGAGAGAATAGTGAAATTCTCAAGGATTTCATATTACTTAGATCCACACTCTCAATACCCATGGAAGCCAAAAAAGAAACAAAGAAACAAAGAAAGAAAAGGAAACTCACTACCATCAAGTTGATGCTAACTCACAGTGACCCTATAGAGCAGGGCAGAACTGCCCCTTTGAGTTTCTGAGACATTTTTTATGGGAGTAGAGAGCCCTGTCTTTCTCTCACAGAGAAATTGGTGATTTTGTACTACTGACCTTGTGGATCACAGCCCAACATATAGCCACTATGCCACCAGGAAGCAGCAATAAATAAAGAAATGAAAAGACTTATTGGGCTTATCTTGTGTAAAAGATCTCTCTAAGGATTTAAACACACATACAAACACACACACACACACACATTTCATTTTGTGTACATGTGGTGCACCTGACTCACACCAGTAATTTATGATGGTCTTATATGCACGAGAAAGCTGGAAAATAAATAAGGAACTCTGTAAAAGAATTGATGCATTTGAATTATGGTGTTGGCGGGCAAAGATTATTGAATGCCTCATGGAATGTCAGAAGAATGAACAAATTTGTCTTGGTAAAGGTTTGCCAGGATGTTTCTTAGAAGCAATGGTGGTGAAACTTCATCACATGTACTTTGGAAATATTATTAGGATAGGTTAGTCCCTGGAGAAGGACATCACCCTTAGTAATGTAGAGGGTCAGAGAAAAGAGGGAAGCCCTTCAACAAGATGGGGTGACAGGGTGCTTGCAACACTGGGTTCAAACATCACAATGACTGTGAGGATGGTGCAGAATGGGGCTCTTTTTAGTTACCCTGTGTGTGGTATTTCTATGAATCAGAATGAACTCAATGGCATTTAAGAGTAAAAACAACAGGAAAATCTAGTTTCAGGGATTGATGTAAGGATTAAGATAATCTGTGTATTTACCCTAACATATTCCAAGCACTCATTAGATGATAAAAAATTACCATTACTTGTATTCATATGCAAATTAGATAGGAAAGGTTCTAAATTCCTACCAGTTTCCTTGTGTGTGAGCTGTTTTGGTAAATGATTTGAAAGGAGAACAAATTGAAACTAAGGATTTAAATGAGAAAGATTATGTATGGTTTCCAATTATCCTTTTCTTTTGGCTCTCCCATAATCCTTCACCATTATTTTCAGTTAATAGGATTCTTCTAAGTACTCAAATTTCCCCAGAATTAGGTGATTTCATATGAATTATTATTTCAACAATATTATAAAATGCAGCTCTTACCAAACACAGCAGCAATTTTTAAAGCTTCTCTTCATTCAAAATAATAGCATGTAGAATTATACATTAGAGTTAAATTTGATCTATACTTTTCATTTTAGGTTTATTGTTCTCTTAGAAAGACAAAATCCTACCTGCATGAACTACCAAAGAATATGTTTAAAGCTACCTTTCTTCGAAAATGGCTGAGGCATCACTACATTTCAGATTCACAACACTTAGCTGGCCTAACCAGGCCTTCTATGTTTTATGCCTCATACCCGTTGTAATAGTTCTGTGCTCACAATTGCATATGCACCTTCTCCTCCTATGGACACATATCATTCTCACTGTAAATAAACCAATCAGGCTATATAGATTATGTCTCTATGCTGTGTGATTTCAGAAAGCCTAATGAAAAGACTAATTTACAGAGGAAGAAATTACCAGCTACTAATATAATTTGCAATACCAAGGACCCTGAAATTCTTTAACATGTGTCAAAACTACTAGTGATTATAGCATCAGTGAGGAAAATGGTCAAAGAAATTAACATTAATTGAAAAGGAGCTTTATTTTGCTTTCTTTTCCCTCCCCAGGGGAGAGTGTGAACGCAGTCCCCCACTACCACAAATTATGCAGTCGAGTTTCCCACATTTGGGGAAATCTCAGGGGTCAGCACATCCTGAGTGCAATGGATAAGCCTCGCCCTGGGAAAACCACCTTCGTGATCATATACTGCCAGGGAAGTATATTCGTTTTGCTTTCATCCACGTAACAATGTGCTATGAAGTGCATTAAGTGGGCTAGTAGGTTGTTAGATTGTTGTGAACCCAGTGTTATAAACTGTTGTATAAGTCATGAGGCTGAATAGAGAACAGAGTGCTATCACTTTCGGGTATTGGGAGAGCAGCAGCTATATGATATTTATATAGTACAATGATATTTCAGGTGTTTTTCCCTGATAGAACTTTCCCTTCCCCAAACTAAGTACCTAGAAACTATAGATAACAATTTGCTTCCATATGATATGATGAACACACAAATGTCCCCTACCCCAACAATTTCGCTTCCACTGGCCTCTCACAGAACCAGAAATCCTCACATTACACACACTTTCGGATAGCATTTATAAAGACTTGGTGACCACATAATTATATCATTTGAGTAGATGATAGTTTAATCATAATGGTTTATGAACAATATCAGACATTCATACATATATATGAATGAATACATAGTAATACCATATACATCAATCAGAAGCAATAGAAAGATAAACCTTTATTTTATCATACAGTATTAATTTTTATGAAAGAAAAACATTTAAAACACTCAAAAAGTATAATTTCAGTACCTAGATAATTAGGAAAGACATGTAACAGGTAATCACAGGGTTTACTACAAAAATAATCTTGGAGAGCCTATCATGTACTAAGGACATAATTAATCAATGCATTTTCATTTCTAACCAAAATACTGGTCAGTAATCACCAATGCTAATTATGATGACCCAGAAATATTGAAATATTCTAAAGTGTCTACTGAATTATTAAAGAAATCAAGAATGTAAATGAAGAAAGAAATCAAGACAGTACCTATCAACAACTTCTCTAGTTTGGGTTTTATGTACACTTAATTGCATTATTTTATATAATTTTAATAAATGCTGATGTACTTATATAAGAAAGAGCTTGAATGACAACTGTATGCAAGATAATCTAAAAAATGTGGGTGACATGACAATGTATAAAAATGGTGTTGTGATGTTTTGTTTGAAAATCAATTTAATAGTCATTAAGCATTTTACTCTATCTCCCTACCATGCTAGATACAAGGAATTTTTCTCTATGTTGTGATGTGTTTTCTAAAACTATAGAATTGTCAGATTAAATTTCATACGTTGATGCTAACTTTATTACCAATTTCTATTACCAATTTCACATCAATGACTATATTTATGAGGAAGCTTCAAAAAGTTTGTGAAAAACTCCCCTTATTTTTCAATTCCACTTTCCATGAACTTTCTAAAGTCCGTATATGTATACATATATTCAAAGAATATTGGCTATGGAGACTGTAGGTACAGATCAGTGTTTCTTACTGTTTGTTTGACAATGTATTCTGCTTTCACCTGTCTATGACCATCTGTGATAATGGCAAGGAAATTTGTCTCTCAAAAGACGATGCATTTAAATTAAGGTTCATTTTCCTTGTTGTCTCTGAGGTGAAAGATGATTTTAATATGAAACCTCACCTCAGGTTGGTCTAAAAAATGGAATACAGATCTCATTGCCAAGTATTGGTCTTTTAGATATATGTAATTCAAGGGGCAAAGAAAAATGAGTTCAATCATTTAGAAACAAAAATTTCAACCACAAGAATTTAGGGAGAATATACCACTGGAATTTATCATTTCTACCTCTGTCTCTATATCTAATCAAGACCAGGGTTTTATGAACTATACTTCTTAATGATTCCTGGAATATGCCATTACTCTCTATGCTATGTCATTTCCTTAGGTCAATTCACAGTAATCTCTTATTGGACCTTTGTATCCTTCTCCAATCAAGTTTCCTACATCCAATCTTGTCCCATTTCAAACTACTTATACATTAGATTAAGTTTCCATTGCCTGCAGACTCAAGTTCAAATGTTTTCCCTCACCTCACTGCCAACCAGTTGATGCTGTCTCTTAAAGATCCTATATGGCAGGGTAGAAGTTCCCCTGTGGATTTCCCACACTATAATCCTTTATGGGAACCGAAAGCCCCATTGTTAAAAATAAAGACTCACTCTTTGTTGTACTGTGATGGAACTGCTCAACAGCAAATGGTTAGTGGTTTTAGGAGACAATAGGATGCTTGCAGCGCAGAGCAAGTTGTGCTTATAGTGATAGGGCACTAAATTCCTTGATGTCCACATTTCAAAGAGATGGTTCCCAGGCCCTTAAGAAAACTACACCAAGGTTGTTAAACCCTCAGGAGGCTTAATTTGCCATATAAATTCACTGCCACTAAGTCTATGAGAATTCATAGGGACCTTATAGGATAGAGCAAAACTGCCCCATAGGGTTCCAATGGCTACAATGTTATGGAAGCAGGTTGCCACATTCTTTTCTGAGAAAGGGCTACAAGTATCAAACCACCACCTTTCCATGATCAAACAAGTGCTTTACCCACTGTACTACAGAACTGAGAGGAAAATCATAGCAACCCCCTGTGGGTTTCTGAGATGGTAACTTTACAGTAGAAAGCCCAGTCTGGGAGTTTCGAATTGCCAACCATGTACCACCAGGGCTACTTTAATTAACCCCATAGGCGTAGTCCTTACCAAAAAAACCTCTACATAGATAAAAAAGAAACAGGAAAGCATCTGAAGCACTACGTTTCTCACAGAAATGTGCTGATAAGAATGAGGAAAAGGATACTTTCACTTTGGACAACAGAAGAAATTCATTATTATTACCATTTTAACTCTTACAGCAGTTCCCCTAAGTAGTTTGGGAGGGGTTCATAGCTCCTGAGACACAGGCTTCCTGAGTAGACTATGTTTTTCTCACACAATCCTTGGCTATGAGGTAGGGTATTTCACTCCTTACTGCCCACTGTGCCGCCAGGGCTCTTCACATATGGAGGGTAGATTAAAGTTTTAAATACTGGTATTGCACAAGTTTTGCCAATCACATATCAGCCTGCACCCCATACAAGTATGTCTATGTGTTTGCAGTTGTGTAAGAGGAATCTCCACTTGAATACAAAGAAAGTATATCATTCCTTTACTTGCTGAGGTCAAAACCCAGGGATAAATATATATAATTGAGATGCAATTTATATACCACAACATTCATGGTTTTAAAGTATACTTGTCGATGTGTTTAGTTTATTCACAAGTGTAACAACCATCATCACTATCTAATTCCAGATTTCATCACATTCAAAAGTCACTCTGTACCCTACGTAATATCTTCCAACCCCATTACCTAGCCCCTAGCACCCCTCACTCTACTTTCTGTCTTTAGGTGTTTGTCTGTTTCAGTTATTTCACACTCACATTGGTGTGAATACAATATATGAAGATGCTTCAAAGTATTCCTGGAAAAATTCTATTATCCTTTCCTTCCATTTAACCACATTTTTTGACGCCCCTTCATTCAGCCTTTTGTGTTTGGTTTCTCACACACAAATAAATGAATAAATGGATAAATACATAAGTGTTTTCTAGATTCATGTTGTTGCCAGTATCAGTACTTCATGTCTTTGATGGCCAAGTAATATTCCATTGTGTGGCTATGTCACATGGTTTTTATTCATCTATCAGTAGATAAATAAGAACATTGACTTTTAAGTGTTAATAGATAAGAACATTGACTTTTAAGTGTTAAGCCTGTGTTTGTGTTTAAATCAGATTATCTACAATTCTAATTAGTAATGTCAAGATTATACATGGTATGAACAGAATACTTCATAGAAGTGCATAGAAGCAATATGTCATTTGTTTGTCAACAAGAATGATTATTTGCTAAGGCCTCTTCTAGTTTTATTTATAAGCTTCTGGTTTTATTAAATACTTGAATCTAATGTTTTCCTTAATACAATTTCATATGATAAATTCACCTCTCTAGATATTTGGAGTAGAATTGGCCAGGTTCCTACTCCTTTCAAATGCTGGAGTTTTCAGCCAGTTCCTGTAGAAGCAGTCCACTGTAGCATTGACCATGGACCTGAAGTAGTAGAAAAAGACACCGAGGCACCACCATCAAGAATTCAGCTATCAGAGGAACAGCTTTGCCTTGTGGCTGACCCCATGTGCTTAAGGATGGCTGGAATTGTCTGAGAGGCCATTGTGGCATCAGAACTCAAGGACCCACTCACCTGGGGCCATAACTGTGGTCTTTAGTGTTGGAGGATAGACCTTAGGTTGGGAATGGTCCTGGGCTCTGTACCATCAACATTTACCAAGGCTGTCTGTTAACCTTGAGAGGACTTCACTAGAGCACATTGGATTAGATCCTGCCCAAATCAAATATTGCCCTATATTTTGAATCAGGAGGTTTCTAGTGCACCCTACTTTAACTTATCTTTCCAACTATACTGTAGTTATTGAGGGTACAGCTGGTCCCCTGGAGTATATAGTTCACACTAGCTGTGGTAGGGTTGCCGTGGGGAAGGCTTCCCCACCTCAAGGTCAGATAGAGCCCCTGCTGGATTTGGGGAAGCCACCTTTGCTGTGCCCCTTGCTTTCATTGGGTTAAGGTAGGTACATTGCTGGCCCGGGGAGGCAGGAAATCCATGAGCCAGGACATCTAAATGCAAGGTAAAGCCCCTATGGGTAGAGATTTAGTGTTTGAGCTTTCTGCCAGTCATGTCTCTCTTCCTCAGGTGAATCAGAGCCAGGTTTGGTGAGGCTCCTGCTTGTTCTTCCTCCCTGCCCGCCTGTTCCCCTTGACACCCTTAGCACTCGGTCATCTACCCTCTCAATCCCTGTATTCAGGCAGAGGTGAATGGAAATGACTTGTCCCCTATCGTCAGCTGAGAGTTGAAAGGGTGACCCAACTTGGACAGTGAGGGGAGTTGACTAGAATAAGAGGGGATGTTCCGACTTACTCAGTTTTAAGATCTGGTTCACAGAGGGGTCTTTCCTAGCTGCTGGGAGTCACCTCCTCAACCTTACCCCTCAAGTATTGACTGAAAAGAGTTGTTCCTCAGTCCCTTGCTTCTCTAGCTGACCGGTTATGAATCCCATACCTCCTCCTATTCAAAGTGCCCCAGATACTTCGCTCCCGTGATACCAGTGCTTTCTGAGGATACTCTGTTGCCCTCCCCTCCAAAAGCTTGACACATAGAAACCCGAACCCTGTCTCTTTGTAATTCAGAGGACATCTTACTACTACTCACTGCAATTGAGTGAGTTCTGCCTCATAGCAACCCTAGGGTCTGCTCTTTCTAGCTTGTATCACAGGTGAAGCTCAGCTCCTACAGACCCTCACCACAAACATTCTCTCAGGGACCACACCATGAGAACAGAGGGCTTCAGGGCTGACTGGGGAATTAAGCAGTGTGATCTGGGAAGTTTAGTAATCACCTTGCCAGGGTGCTCAGTGCTCATGCAGACCGATTTCATGGATAGTATTAATAACCTCCCTTTCCTCTATGAACTTGATATTTGATGTGGAGATGGTCATGTTTTTAGCCTCTGTGGTGTTCAGGTTGTGTCAATAAGAGGAGCCCATTTTACTTATGACCACAGATCTGAACTGACAGAAGAGAAGAAGACCAAAACACTATTCAATGAGCCACTCTCCAATGAGGCACTCAACGGTGTGGCAAGCCTCAATGATCAAAGATGGCTAGAACTGTCTGAATGGCCTTTGTGACAGTGTGTATAAAGGATCCATACACCTGGAGCTGCCAAATACAGTACTAGCATTAGGAAAAAACCTGGGCTCCAACTATCCCCTCTGACTTCCTGGGGCCATCTTGTTGTCTTTTGCTCATAGATTGACTTGTGTTTTTGTGATTCATTCCCCTTTGGTGGGCTTTGACTCACAGCAACCCTTTGTCCAACAGACCGAAACACTGCCCTAACCTGCGCCATGCTCACAACAATTGCTGTGCTGGAGCTCATTGTCACAGTCACTGGGCCAATTTATCTCCTGGAGATCTTTCTCCTTCTCCTTTTGAAAACGTTTTAGGGTGATGTAGGTGAAGGTTTACAGATCACAGTTTTGTGTTCCACGATTCATACACATTCTGATTACCCTCATCCACTGCAATCCCGTCAATGAAATATTGCTTGTCCCATTTCTTCCATGTTTCCTGATTCCATCCCTTCTTTCCTAACCCTGTGGTTTTTTCCTTGGGTAAATGCTGCTTTTTTATCTTAATGATTGCTTATTCTAATGCAGAAATGAGATTAGTTCCAGACATAAAGGGCCATAGTCTTGGAGGCCCCACCTATGTTTATCAGACCAGGAAGCCTGGTCTCTCTTATGCTTTTAAGTTCTGTTCCATATTCTCTGCATGCGCGCGCACACACACACACACACACTATCCAGGACCTTCTAATGTAATCCTTTTCAGGGTAGTTGATAGCTTTAACCAGGCACTAACTAGTTCTACTGGTTTCTGCTTTATGAAGACTAATGTTCATGTGGTCTATTAGTCCACTGAACTAGTTGTTTCCATGTCTTTTCCAGTTTCATCATTCTTCTTTCCTCTGGAGGGGGAAGGATCAATCATTGTGCTTTCGATGGCTGCTCAAGAGCTTTCAGAGTCCTCTTTTGTGGTGCCTTTCTACTGTACTAACCATGGTATCCTTCTCCAGGAATTGATCCCTTCCGATCATATGTCCAAAGCATGTACATAAAATGAAGTCTGGCTGTCCTCACTTTTTTTTCTCTCATTTTAAAATCATTTTATTGGGGGCATGTATGACTCTTATCATAATCCATCCATCCATCCATGTGCCAAGCACATTTGTACATTTGTTGCTACCATTAGTATTCACAAAACATCTGGCTGTACCTCTTTCAACGCAGCTTTGTTCCATTTATTGGCATTCTGTAACCCATTTAATATTCTTCACCTAAATGATGATTCAAAGGCATCACTTTTTCTCCCATCTTCTTTATTCATTGCCCAGATTTCATCTGCATGAGAGGAGACTAGAATAAAGATGTTTGGGAGGTACAGCAGGAAGGTGTGGGGGTAAGTGGGAACAGATATCAAAGAGTTCAAGAGGAAATAAAATGTTTTGGAAATGATTGTGGTAGCTATTTTACTGCAATTCTTAATATGATTGAACTATGGCACAGTCTGATGTCTGGTCTAGCTCCTAATAAAATGATATGGGCAAAAAATACCATGGCTTGGGTCATGTACACCTTAGTCCTTGAAGTGACATTTGTTGGTCTTTAACACCTCATTAAGGTTTTGTGCAGCAGAATCCCCCAATGCAGTACATTATTTGATTTCATTATTGCTGCTTCCAAGGTTGTGGCCCCAAGTAAAAGAAAATCCTTGACAACTTCAATCTTTTCTTCATCTATAATTATGGTGTTTGTTGGTCCAGCTGTGAGGATGCTTGTTTTCTTTACATTGAGTTGCAATCCATATTAAGAGCTTTAGTCTTTCATCTTTATTAGTAAGTGCGTTTTCTTCATATTCAGCAAGGAAGGTTTTATTTGTATATGCTAATGTTGTTACAGAAACTTTCTCTAATCTTGATGACATATTCATCTTTGTGTATTCCAGATTTTTTCATTGTATGCTCAGTATAAAGATTGAATTACCGTTTATACTCGAGTATAAGCCGAGTGTTTCAGCACATTTTTATGCAGTTTTTGTGGTAGAATTAGGTGCCTCAGCTGATACTCAGGTCGGCTTATACTAGAGTATATATGATAAGTATGGCAAAAGGATACAAGTCTGATGCACACCTTTCTTGATTTTAAACTACTCAGTATCCCCTTGTTCTGTTTGAGCAACTGCCTATTAGTCTATGTACAGCTTCCTCAAGAGCTCAATGGAAAATTAGCTCTACTCAGCTGTGATTTCATCATTTCAGATGATCTAATTTGAGGATATTTTTTATCACTGCCATAAGAAACCTGTTCTCATTAGCAGTCACTCTCTATTTCCCCTGCCTCCAACTTCTGGCTACTATTTCTCCATTGATTGTTCTTAAGGGTTTTGATTAGTCTGGAGATTTCACATAAATGGAACCACACAATCTTTGTTCTTTTCTCTCTGGCTTATTTCCCTTTGTATAAATGTTTTTAGATTCATCCATGTCGTAGTATATATCAGCACTTCATCCATTTTTATAGCTGAATAATCTTCTATTGGATGGTTATACAATGTTTTGTTTAGCCATTACTCAGTTTATAGATAATTGGGTTGTTATCACCTTTCATTGTTGACAGTATTGCTACTTTGATCAAATATCCCCTATTCACATATGTCTGCCCTGATCTATTTTAAATTATATAATCCCCTTTCGCTTCCTGGTATTCCTATCTGAGTTAGTTTTCTCCTTGATGCTTGAGACAGTTTAGCAATGGCTTATCTTTCTTCTCTAAAATATAAGCTACATGAGGAAAAAAATCTTTTCTGCTTTTTAAATGCTGTATCTTTAAATACACACAGAAACACATACACAAACCCATGCCATTGAGTTGATTCTGTCTCATAGTGAGCCTAGATTTTAGCTTTTTAGAAACTTCGTAAATCATCACAGGACCAAACAACCTCATTTTTCTTTAGAGAAATAACTCTTGCTCTTGTTGTTATTAGGTCCTGTCAAGTCGGTTCTGACCCATAGCAACCCTATGTACAACAGTAGGAAACAATGCACAGTCTTGCACTATACTCATGTTTTTTCTTATTTTTGAGCCCATTGTTACAGCCACTGTGTCAATCCATCTTGTGTTGTCGAGGGACTACCATCATACTCTTCTAAACAAAATAGAAGGCCTAGAAGTAACATTACTACGGGGAAATGGGAGGAAAGCACATACCCACCAATTTCCTAATCTGTTGTTGAGTTGCTTATAACTCATAGTCACCATCCAGAACAGAGTAGAACTGCCCCAATAAGGTTTCTAATTATTTAATTTTTACAGAAGCGGACTGCCATATCTCTCCCCCACCCCCACCCCATCCCCTGAGAAATTTCTTAAGCCACCAACTATCCAAATAACAGTTGAACTCTTAATCATTATGCCAGCAGGACCTTTTCCTTTATATGATAGTGGTTAAAATATAATAAGTGATGAATAAATGCTTGAGGGAAGGAAGACAGATGAATAAAGGCACCAGCTCAGCTAACCCTTGCTGCCCACTTTGCCACAGACTCCGTTTAAATGTAAGACTTCTGAGTCATTTGGCTTTACATGTTCTGCTCTCTTGAGCCTCTAGAATTTAGCACTAATACAGGTAGCAAAGAGGTCTCAGAGGTATGATCTCATTTGCCACATCTATATTTAAAGTTAAGGCCCCTTGTATAAGCTTACCATTAATCATTTCACAATTCTAGTCTTGTTTTTACTTGGAGCTTTAATGGTTATATCTTCACTTTTTTTAAACCCATAAATAACTAATCATCCTAATAAACTACTTTATTACAAAACAAAAAGGTCTACAAGCAAAAAATATTTTAATTTGCCTAGAGAAGGAATATTTTTCTGATAAAGAAGTAATGAAGTAAAATGGACCATTAGTAATAAGAATAACTAATATCTGAGAGAATCACTGTAAGACAGTACATACGGCAGGTCCACTTTTCACATGATACAACTAAAATCGACAGCCAGTAGAAGCCTTAAATCTGTTATCTGTATTTATTTTATATCTGAAGTAGGAGGTCAGTATGAAAGTGATTCTGACTCAGAGTGACTCTGTTGGGCAGGGGAGGACTGTCCCTGTGAGTTTCTGAGACTGCAACTGTTTACAGAAGTAAAAAACCTAATCTTTCACACTCAGAGTGGCTGATTGCTTCGAACTGCACCCTAACTCATAAACCACTACATTAAACCAAAATAAGAGTTTGGGCATCCTCCAGGGCCTCAATCTTGTTCCTTTAAAATACTTTTTGAGTTTTGAGAACAAAAAAAAAA
>NW_022109980.1:1656137-1666283 GCF_000313985.2 Echinops telfairi | reverse complement strand
TTATATCAAGAAGGCAGCCCAGCCCAGTCTAACTCAAGTCCTTGGGCATCATGTTATCCAATATTGGTATAGAAAGGTGAAACCAAATGCAGGAAGATAACAGGCTGGTGGTTGCAGAGTCGAGTGGATACAAGGTTGGTGTGATCATGGCAAGGTGCTGGCAGGTCCCTGGACCCAAAGCCTAGGTGGGGCCACCCCTAGAGGCAGACACGGGGTCCCAGTGAGGAGAAAGGCAAAAGGGCAGAGAGAAGAGAGAAGTTCCCACTGTCTCTCTTATATAAAGGCCACAACCCTGAGGCTGCATCATCAGACTATATCTCATTGTTAGTTTGGATTCCACCCCTACATTTCCATACAGATGTAAGTTGGCCTAAACTCTAACTGCCACAGAGACTAAGTGTGTCACTATGCAGCCACCCAATGGTTGCAGAAACATACTTAAACAGGTTTTATTTGCAATACACCTGGGTACGGATGAACTGGAAGCCTAGAACAATGTTTTTTTGTTTCTTTTAACCTAACTTCTTACGGGAGACTCTCAAAAAGATCGAGGATTTTATTCTTAATAATTTCTCTTTAACTTATTAATTCAGCATTATCTTTAATCTGGATATTCACTGTGGCAGTTGGATTTTTGGTCAACTTGAATTTGTAGGAAACTATAGAAATCCAATGACCAGTGGGTGGCTGCCAATCAGGTTGCAGTCTGATGCCTCAATGGGGGTGTGGCTTTTTATATAAGAGAAAATGGGGCCTTTCCCAGCCCTGAGAATTATCTAAGCTCCTCTATGTTTACACTGACAATGAATCCACTTGACTCAGCACCCACTGGCCTGTGATCCCCCTGCTTCCTGCTTTACTTTTTGGCATAATATGTTTGCAGCTATGTGAGACTGAAGAGGCTCCATATAGCATAAGATTATAAAATTGAGTTGAACTGGGATGGAAAATCTTCTTGATATGAAATTACTTCTTGATATAAATTTCTTTCTTGATATAAAATGCACATAGATATGTGCACTTATTTTGTTTCTCTAGAAAATCTAGCCTAACACATCCCTCTACCTCTCTTTTCCTGATTAATCCCCTTTATCCTACTAGGTCTATCTCAATTGCTACCAGAGATAAGGGTTGTATCTAAATTAATGTTAATACATACAAGAACAAAAGGATAGAAGTAGCGATATGGCACCAGAAAGGTACTATGGGCTTCTGCATTAAGAAAGGGGAAAATTAGGTTAAGACACTGTCTGTTAGATTTTTCTCCATTATAAATTTACAAGAGCATTTCTTAATCTTTCCAGTCAAAAGTGATCTTGATAGCTCTGAAATCCAGGCTCATCGGTGGCTGGAGGATCAAGAACAAAGAATGAAGTTGGCATACCAGATAAAAGAGTACCCCTGCTTTTTGGAAGGGAGGGGCTTGGTAATTTTATGCACACCCAAGGAAAAGGCCTTGCCATATTTGTGCTGCGGGAATGGTTTTTCAATCCAACTCATTTAAACACAGCAGCTACTGATCAAACATGTAATGAGTGCTCAGCCAGACCATGGATGCCATTGTGGAGAAAAGAGGTATACAATGCTGCTTCTGCCCTTGAGGAACTCATAACTTGTGTTCACAAGGCAGATACGGGAGTTACCTAAGTAACTATATCAGGCAACAAATGCTTAGGTGCCTAAGTGAGTGGTACAGATTCTGAAAGCAATTCAAAGGAGGGGGAGCACTGGTATATTGTACTAGCAAAAAAGACTACGGAAAAAAGATAGATCATAAGCTGGCTCATTAAAATAGAGTAGGATTTTAATCATAACTTATTTGAAAATATACTTATTACCTGAAAATAGGAATGGTTCAAAAGAGCAGCTAATAGTATTGACAGTTGTTTCATAAATTAACTATAAAATTCTTGAGCAAGTTGCTTGGCTTCTTTGCTCCCATGATTTCCCATCCCTAAATGAGGGGCTTTGGATAGACTATTTCCAAGGACCCTGGAAGCAATGCCACATTTAAGTGGTGATTCAAAGATTCATTCCATCCTATGCTGCATGATGTGCTTGATGAGCGCAACTGCCTTACTTTAAACTATTAATGCAAGTTTCATATTTTCTTGATTCAGACTGAGTTTTACACAGGTCAGCAAGCTTTGCATGAGTCTCAAGCACAGTTGCTTACAGGCCAGGCTGGTTACATAAATATGTGAAGTGGATCGGGTGTTAGGAAAACATCTAGAGCGTGGCAAAAGCTATGGGAATCAAGAATTTCTATCATGCCTGAAGGAGGGCAGGTTAGACTTTGTTTCAAACTACTGTTGCCAACATGAACATGAGCCCAGCTTAGCAAGATCTTCGAGTTTAAAGAAAGCTGGGAATCTAGATTTCTAAATGAAATCTCCAGAATTTTCTGTTTCGTTTCAGCCATATGAGATCCATACCCTGTAACATGAATACTGCATATATGTGTGACCAAATCAACTCAAGAACTCTCATAATAAATTTGTTTTATTAACTATCATAAAATTAATATTTACACACCTTGACTCCCATGTCAATTAGTGTAACTCTGAATTAAAATTTTTATTCATACATAGATGACGCATTTGACTGAACATCAGTTTGGCAAGAAACTTGAGTCAGTCTATGGAACTGAATTTATCCCAATCCACCACATCTGCATACTAACCCCCTTGTGCTCAACAGAACGTATTTGTGAGGTGGTTAGCAAAAGTCTGAGAGAACAACGTTTTATCCTCTACATGGAGAATTATTCCATACCATGTTGTAGAAATCAACACAGCATATGCCATGTTAAATTCTTGAGTATAAAAAAATGTTTGACCTAATCTCATTTTAGAGATCAACCATAACCCTCCTACTGCTTTCCACTCCTGTTGCTAACAGCCAGTAAATGGGGAAGCGCCTTACAACTAGGGACCTCTCATCTCATTAATAGCTGAATAAACAAAATGAAAGTGATCCCAAATTTAGAGAGGCTTATTTGTATTTCACTCTTCAAAATGTAATCTACATCGAGAAGCACATAAGTCCACATAGCTTTATTAACTGGCTATAATCCAAAGCATCTCAAATCCCACAGGGAGGGGAGCACAAAGCAAACACTTTATACTAAGGTTGAATACAGAATAGGTTTGAAGCATTATTACAAATTGTTAGTTGTATTTTCCTGATGCAATTGGAAAATGGGAGGATCTAGTCCTTTTGTTTTTTTTTCTTTCCTTAAAAATGATTAGTCTTTGTTCATCCCAGGTCTTCTATTGATGGAAAGCAAAAGAGAAAGATTTAGCATCGAGGTTCTGGTTGCACAAGCATTTGCAAGGATTGTGACTTGGAACAGGGACATTCAAGGATATTCAACTAAACTTCATTCTATCAGAGCCTGGGTTATTTGGGATATAAATCTTCCACACTTTAGTTTGTTGTTTCTAATGTTGGCTCCAGAGAGCTCATTGTTTATTAAACTTCATCTCACAAATCGCAATGTACAACTATTGTCAGAAAGAGACAATATTTGAGATATAATTTTGAGCTGATTAACAAACAAAAAGGGAAAGAGAAGAAAGAAAGAAAGAAAAACACCTCAGAGGAAATGGAGATTCTTAGTTTATTCCTAGAGGAAGAGATTTATATTTGAGCCATGCATCATTCGCAAACAATTTGAGCAGTAAACAGTTCTGCTTGGGGATCAGAGGTCACAGAAAGAATGTGCAATTTACCCACAATATCAATGAACTAAAGACTAAGAAGGAGCTCTGGAAATTCACTTAGTTCTTACAGTTCTTTTCTCTGTGCCAGCCCAAACACTTTTATACATGCTGCTTTCCCTGCACGAAATGTTTTCTAACCTCAATTAAGTTAATTTATGACATTGAGCATGGACTGTGTACATGACCGTGTGCTTAATCACTGAGAATTCTGAAATAAACATGGCAAGGCTCTTTCCTACAGGAGTCTTTAATCTCATGTTGCCTACTAGAGCTACAAAACTAAAACTGGCGGTTTGATTACAACATGGTTCTAGACTCCTGTCTGCAAATTAACGGATTTCCTTGAATAACCTCTAGGACATTATCACCATCAAGCATTATGAATGGCATTAACTTTCTTTTATTTACATGTTATATTGCCTGAATATAGAATCAAATAAAAATAAGTACACAGGTCTAAGCAGCTAAATGCTAAGCTCCTCAGAATGATTGCCTTGTCTTTAAAGTATATATATACATATGGCATGGTGTTTAGCATCAAACAACTATAAAATTAATACATTTCATGCCAATCTATGTTTCTCATTGCAAATGCAACTTTTTGCATTGAGTAAAATAATATTTTATATCAACAGGAAGATAGCTGATTCAGAGTATAAAGCCCTCAAGTTGGTTACAACTCACAGTAACCCTCTGTACAAAAGGAACAATACCTTGGAGACTGTGTAGAGAGGCATTCAAAATGGTTCAGCATCTGACCTATTATTGTTGGAGGTTGTCCTACAATGCAGCCTCTAACAAAACTAGGCTGTCCCTAACCCTGGTAGTAGAATTGTTTACTTTTACATGAAGAAGGTTGGTAAAGCACCAAAATCTATACGGGGTGTGTGCCCAGGCAGAATTTGAGGGGGCCATGCTGTGAGACTTAAAGTTCTCATGAAGTTGTCTAAAACAAAGCAAACAAAACAAAACAAAAACCTGTCAGCAGGTCGTATGGTGTTCCATGTATGCTAAAATGTGTCTGAGACAGGATCAAGTGTGTTTTCCTTACTGAGGAGCAGACAATCATTGTGAAAATGTTGAAGGCACAAGCAGAGTCAGAAGACTAAATAAATACAAATAAAGCTTTTTTGAATAATAAACAAATCAAAAGAAAAGAAAAAATACCTCCTAATCCTGCGCCATCATCACAATTGTTCTTATGTTTGAGCCCATTGTTGCAGCTCCTATGTCAATCCATTATATCAAAGGCCTTCCGCTTTTTTCACTGCCCCTCCACTTTACCAAGCATGATATCTTTTTTCTAGAGACTGGTCTCTCCTTGTTTAACTTGTCCAAAGTACATGAGACAAAGTCTCACCATCCTTTATTCTAAGGAGCATTCTGGCTGTACTACTTCCAAGACAGATTTATTTGTTCTTTTGGCAGTTCAATATTCTTTTCTAGTGCCATGATTCAAATGCATCAATATAATGATATAAAAGCCTTAGACAGAATAAAAGAAGATGTGTTCAAGGACTGCTTCTGGTTCATTATGTGAATTTAGGCAAATTGTTTCAAACTCTAAGCTAAAATGTCAAGTTCTGTAAAATGAGATATATTCCTTCACTCCTCATACTAGGTATTGTAGAACAAAATTAGCAATTATGAAGTGTATTATAAATAATTCATGATTTTATTAACTATGGTAACTTTTTTGATTAAAAATTTAAACTTTTCATTAACACCCTTCCTCATATAATTCTTTGCTTCCTACTAAATAACATTTATTCTCTATTTCTTCAGATGTCACATATCCTATTTGTGTTCCACAGAAATAAATTGCTGAAATATTCTTATACATATTTTCCTAATTAATACAAGATGCCAACGATTTATTTTTATAATATTAGTTATATTTATCATCTATTAGTACTAAGCCCTCATTTTAACAAACAAAAGCAAGAAGCAGAGAATCATAAATTCTGTTTATAAAGATACCATATCTGATTCACCTCAAGTGATGATTTTCCAAAAACATAGCAATTAATAAATGACTGATAATTTATTTTTATGGTTATAAAGGCCCTTTACGAAATGCAAAGGACCAAAGATAACCAAGTTATCTTGAATAAGAAGAAATTTGGAGGACTTACACTTCCCAATTTTATAACATATTACACCTCTAGCATTCAAAATAGTAAGGTCCCCATATGAGGATAAACATATAGACCAATTAAATAAATCAAGAATCCACAAATAAATCCTCAAATTTAATTTTTAAAATGATTTTTTAACAAGAACATTCAATGGGGAATGGGGAAAATGCTGGGACTACTGGATATCCACAGACTAAAGAATAAAGTTGGACCCCTACTTCACACTATACACACACATTTAATTAATGTGAAAACATAGGGGTAAATCTTCAAGACCTGTATTTCACAAAGCAGTTTTAGATATAGCACCAAAGAACAACCGATGAAATGTTGAACATCAATAAATTGAATTAATTAAAATTTTAATTAGCTGTGCTTAAATGGAAACAACAAAGAAATTGAAAATATAACCCAAAGTATAAGAAAAAATAATACTGGTCAAGCTTACTAATACTTACATAAGATGTTTTTACCCAGATATTTAATAATTTAAAACATTCAACAATAGAGGCAACTGACCCATTTAAAATGCGTAAAAGATATGAATAGAAATTTCACTAAAGAAGATATATTAATGTCCAATAAGCACATCAAAAGATGTTCAACAATATTAACTTATGAAAATGTGGAGAAATTGATTCCCTCATACATTACTGATGATAAAATGTTTCAACCATTTTTGGAAGACTGTTAGCTTGGCGAAAATGTTAAACACAGAATTACAATATGACCTAGTGATTTAATTTTTTGGCACATGCCAAAGATAAATTAATCTGCATGTCTGTACAGAAATAGTTTGTGATTCTTCATAGCATTTTTACACATAACATTCCCAAATTGGAAACAACCAAATACCCACCAACTGGTAAATAGATCAATAAAATATAACAATAGAATATTATCTTGCTACAGGAGCTACTTGGCCAACGGACTGGACGAGATCTATAATTGTACCCATTCCAAAGAAAGGGTACCCAACAGAATGCTCAAATTATAGAAAAATACCATTAATATTACATGAAAGTAAAACTTTGCTGAAGATCATCCAACATTGACCGGGAGCTGTCAGAGATTTAGGCCAGATTAAGGAGAAGTGCTGTCAGGTGGATCTTGGCTGAAAGCAGATATACCAGAATGATGTTTACTTGTGCTTTATTGACTGTGCTAAAGCATCCAACTGTGTGAACCATAACAAACTATGGATAGCCTTGAGAAGAATGGAAATCTCAGAACACTAAACTGTGTTCCTGTGGAAGCTGTTCATGAAGCAAGAGGCAATTCTGTAAAAAGAAATTGAGAATACTGAATGGTTTAAAGACAGGACAGGTGTATCTCAAGATTGTGGCCTCTAGCCATACATATTCAACTTGTATGCTTAGCAATTCATCAGAGAAACTTCATTACATAAAGATGAAGGCAGTATCAGAATTAGAGAAGGTATTATTAACAAAGTACAAAATGCAGATGACACAAGTTTACTTGCTGAAAGTGAGGACTTAAATCATTTGTTGATGAAGATCAAGGATTGCATCCTTAAAGAAAACCAAAATACTCACAACTGGACCATTAAGTACCATCATGATAAATGGAGAAAGCTTAAAGATGTCAAAGATTTCCTCTTGCTTCGATCCACGATCAATACTCATGGAAATTGCAGTCAAGAGATCAAATGACACGTTGCATTGGTTAAATCTGCTGCACAAGACCTCTTTAAGTGTTGAAAAGCAAGGATAGTACTTTAAGGACTAAGGTGAAACTGACCCATGTCATGGTACTTTCAATTGCCTCATGTGCATATGAAAGTTGGACATTGGATAAGGAAGACAAAAGAAGAATCAATGAATTTGAATTATGGTGTTAGCAAATGTTACTTAAAGTATCATGGACTGCTAAAAGGGCAAATGATCTGTCTTGGAAGAAGTATGGGCAGAGTGCTCCTTGGAGTTAAGGATGGCAAGACTTGGTCTTACATAATTTGGACAAGGTGTCAGGAAAGACCAGCCGCTGGAGAAGGACATTGTGCTCGAGTAAAATAGCAGGGCCAGTGAAAAAGAGGAAAACCTTCTACAAGACAGATTGACACTGTGGTTTCATTGATGGGATTAAACATAAAAGAGGTGAGGGTGGCACAGGACAGGGCATTGGTTAGTTCTGTGGTACCCAGGGTCCCTGTGAGTTGAAGCCAGCTTGACTCCACCCAACAACAACAGAAACACGATATTTGGTGTCATTTCAGGGGAAACAATGGACGGCTAAGCAACTGCCCCCCCCCTGCCCCCAAAGGAAGAAAGATGAGGCTTTCTGCTCCAGAGAAGACGTGACATCTCTGAAACTTCGTATAGGCTTGCTCTGAATTGGAATCAACTAGATGGCAGTGAGTTTGGTTTGGTTTGTTTATAGAAAGTACATGGTTATAATGTGAAGGAGCCACGAATGCATTAGGCTAAGAGAAAGAAACCAGACACAAAAGGCAACATATTTCTTATTTCATTTATATGAAGTGAACAAAATAGGCAAATCTAAAGTTGTTGCCAGGGTATTCAAGGAAAGGGTCAATGGAGAGCGACTGCTAATGGATAAAAGGTTTCCTTTACAGGTGATGAAAATGTTACTAACCTATATGATGATGGAAACGGTTGCACAATTATAATTTAAATGCACAAATTCCATGGCATGCTAATTATTTCTCAGTAAATCAGTTTTACAGAAGCCCTTTAAGGGTCTTGCAGGTCATTTGGTATCAATATTAGGAAAATCAATTGCTATGAACCTTAACCAAATACTGAAAAGCGAGGGAGTAGATTTTTGTTGTTGTTGTTGTTGTCATTGTTGTTGTTTTCTTTTACACGTGTACGTATAAGCCTTTATTTGGTAAAGAGTTACCGTCTCAAAAACCCATAGGGACAGTTCTACCCTGTCTTAAAAGATCACTTTCCGTCAGAATTGACTTGATGGTAGTGAACTTGGTTTCATAGTTTTATCATAATCATAAAAGTCACAAACAATGAACTCTTGTACATAGCTTATAAGAATTTAAAATTATTCTGTCACTGTGGAAAATAGTTCGGCAGTTCCTCACAAAGTTAAACACAGAATTACCATATGCCTCAGCAAATCCACTCCTGGTATATAACCCAAAGAACTGAAAACAGCTTTGTAAACAAATATTTGTAATGACACGATTCTCAATGTGTAAACACCAAACTATTGATTATTTTCTTTTTATACTTTTTATACAGGAATAGAAAGGAATATTATTTGGTCATAAAAAATGGTTGAACTTTCAATGTATGTTACAACTTGGATTAACCTTGAAAGTACTTTGTTATGTGAAAAATGCCAGTAACAAAAAGGTATTGTATGATTCTAGCTAGATGAAATACCAAGAATTTATAAGCCCATAAAGAGCAAAAGCAGATTGGTGGTTGCAAAGGGCTGAGGGAAAAAGGTCATGAAGAATAACTGCTTAATGTGTACAATGTGATATTTTGGTATAATGAAAATGTTTTAAAACTTGGTAGAGGTAGTAGTTGCACAACATTGTGAACGGGCTACCATATATTTACAAAAAGTAAACATGATTTCTGTTTCTTTGCTAAGCAATCTCCCCTCATCAGAAAGTATTTTGTAAACATACTATACTAAATTTTGTTTATTAGCAAGATAGATAAATTTACATAGCAGTGCACATGAAAATCACCAAGTGGGGTTGAACAGTTGGCAAACAAATGTAGAAACTGTGTGTTACTTGAGCAAAATACCACAAATACCATTGAATTGTTTACCATAATAGTTAATTTTAAGTGAATTTTACCATAATATAAAATTAACACTATGTCAAATTAGTGTCTGAAAATGTTTGTGTAATAAGAAACAAATCCTAGAGAATGTGTCAGTATTTGATTCTTAGACTTACATAACTTAGGAAGGAGACTAGAGTCTATCTACTTGAAAAATCAATATTCCAGAATAAGTTCTCAAACAACTGCTGTTAAATTTTCATCTGAAGAGAGATTCATTAAAGGGCTGGCATGGAATATTGCAAATATTGTTAGGTGCAGTTGAGTAGGTCCCTGGTTCATGGTGTTACCATTCAAAATGGACCCAAACACGGCTGGATCCTGTAGCATCCTTTTGATCAGTTGCCTATTCATAGAATTATCAAAGGTTGACTTTTGTAAGAAAATCACTGGGGTCTTTCTTCCTTATTTGTCTTAATTTAGAAACTCAATTGATATCTGGCCAACACCATAGCAATACGCAATCCTCCAGTGACAGAGGGA
>NW_022109980.1:1653227-1655310 GCF_000313985.2 Echinops telfairi | reverse complement strand
TGAAAGTTTCCAGTATTGGCAATAACAAAATCTCAGAAGCAACACATAGCTATTTATAAAAGCATATAAAGTCTTATAAACCTATACAATTATGGTACTGATATTTGGGTGTTGGACCCAGTTCTTTAGGGATCAAAGCTCCTCCCCACACTGACCAAGATGCTTCCAATGTAAATATATTGAGTCTAACCAATTGAATGTATATGCATATATTCATGTATTCCTGCATCTCCACAACCCCCTCAATTCTTCTAATCGCCTATCCCTTTCAAAAGCATCTGGCCCTGTGACGGAAAGTGAACTAGAATAGTTTGCGCTCTGAACTTTGATTCCCAGGGGACAAAAAGAACTGAATCAGGAGAACAGCAAGATAACTGCCAACTGCTGAGTGAGAGCCCCGTTACACAGCATCATCCTCTGCAAACTCCAATGGGAGAATAGGCTTACAGAAGCTTTTCTCTCTATAAAGTGTTTTAATGCTTGCATACCAAAGTGACAGGTTCCTTAGAAACACAGCAATAAGGAGATTATACCAATCCTGAATATGAACAAGTAAGTGTGCAATTATTCTATTAGCACAAAAAAGTACACCTATTCTAAATCGTCTCTTTTGTGAAAATAAAGGGCAAGCCTTGCTATTTGGCATTGCGATTTTATTTCACTTATCTCGGTACTACACTTAATGAAGAGAGATTATCTGGTTAAGTGTGAAATTACAGTGATACATTTGAAGAAAATCTGCTGCTTTCACATATCTCTAGCACCTGAAAAAATCTAACAAATGCCCAAAGAAATTCCCACTGTCGTTTAGATAAAAGGCATAAACATCCAATAACAATTAATTACCCATTTATCTTCTTTTTTGTTTTCCTGAGAAAGTTTTATTGAACCAATTGAAATTGAAATTAAGGCCCAAGGCTTACAATTATCAGTTTCTCCCAGTGGACTTCAGTGGAAAATTCGAGCTGTAATGACAACAATATGAAGTTCAGAGAAATTTTCTTTTATTCTCACTTTACAATCATCCATAGGTCATATGGTTATTGTCTTGGTTTTCCTCAGAGAAAGTTGGAGAAAGAAAATTGTGATGCTAATTAATATGTACTTGGTACATTTGAGTCTTTTTTCCCTATGTCCAAGTATGTTAACACTAATAAAAAACAAGAGTAGAGTAGTTATATTAATATCAGACAAAGTAGACTTAAAAAATAATATAATCAGGAATAGAGAAAGTCAATGCAAATGACAAGGGCCAATTCATCAAGAAGGCCTAATAATCACAAACATTTATGCATTTAATATTAGTTTCAAAATACATGATGGAAAAACTGAGAAAACTATAAAGAGAAACAAACTACACTTTTATATTTCAATATGATTTTTTCAACAATTAATAGTACATGCTAATAGAATTTTAGAATATCGAAGACTTAAACCACACTAACAAGACATGTCTTTACTGAAATTTATACTAAATACCATACCATGCATGAACAATAGAACCCACATACTTTTCAATTGCACATGACATAAATAAAGTAACAGATTTCAAAATTGCCTAAATATTTGCAAACTCAATAGCATAACGATAAATAACCCATGGGTCAAATAAATAATTAAAATGAAAATTAGAAAATATTTTATAATGAAGAAAAATAAACACAATATATCAAAATGTGTGGGATGGCACTACACAAATCCTTTTAAAAAATTTATAGCACTTAGGCACTTGGGCCACTGTTCATGAGCTTGCAGTCCAAACTCACCAGCATCTCCGCAGAAGATAGAGGAGACTGTCTGCTCCCATAGAAATTAGATTTTCAGAAACCCTATGTAGAATAGCTCTGTGTGGAAATCAAGTTGATGGCAACTGGCTTAGCTTTTGGCTTAATACCTCTATTACATCTGGTGTAATAGTACATTTTGTGGTTTAGTTACTACGCACTGGGCTGCGATCCACATGGTCAGTATTTGGGGGTGGGGGCAGTCGCTATGAGTCAGCAGTAAGTTTGGGTATTACATAATTAAAACCACGATCTCAAGTCAATGACTTTAGTTTCCACTCTAAGAATGTAGAAGTAAG
>NW_022109980.1:1650191-1652029 GCF_000313985.2 Echinops telfairi | reverse complement strand
TATATGTAAATATACTAATTTATAATGAAAGGGATAGAGACTAATGTACATATATTTATATGTTAAGTATTAAGATAGCAGACTGACTTTTGATCTCTACTCAGGGCCTCCTTTAACACAGGAACACTTTGTTCTAATAACACTCTTTGATACTCACCTTCCCTACAGGATCACAGAAGACAAGCAAATGTGATGAAGAGAGGGGGTGATTCCTGGCTATCAAAAAATATAGTGTCTGGGATCTTAAAGGCTTGAAGTTAAATAAGCAGCCATCTAGCAAGGAGCAAATAAGTCCACATGGAGGGGGCACACCAGCCTGTGTGATCATGAGGTGTCCATGGGATCATGTATCAGGTATCAAAAGGTCCAAAACAAACAGCTGTATTGATGCGAATGAGGGGGTTTAGAGTGGAGACACAAACCTCACCTGTAGACAATTGGATATCCCCTCACAGAAGGGTTATAAGGAAGGGATGATTCAATCAAGGAGAAGTATAGCACTGACAAAACACACATCATTCCTCTAGTTCCTGAAAGCTTCCTCACCCCCAACTACCATGACCCAGCTCTACCTTACAAACCTTGCTATACTGAAGAATACACCAATAATACCAATACATTGGTACAGATAAGAGCTCTCTACACATGGAATTTAAGACAGATCAACCCCTCAGAAACAGTAGTGGAGTAGCAATATCATGAGGGTAAGAGGATAGAGAGGGGGAAGGGGTAGAAATGGGGAACCCATCTCAGGTTGGATATATTACACACACACACACACCTGCGAAGGTGACGAATAACAGAAATGTGGGTGAAGGTAGACAAAGGACAGTGTATGATACAGAATAATAATAACAATACACAATTGATCAAGGATTCAGGAGAGTGGAACAGTGGGGGAAGGAGGGAAAAAAGAGGAGCTTATACCAAGGCTGAAGTAGAAAATATTGTGGAAATGATGATGATGGAAACATATGTTACAAATATGCTCGATAAAATTGATGTATGGAATGTTATAAGAGCTGTAATGGCCCCCAATAAAATTATTTTAAAAATAAATAAATAGGTTTTTATGGGGGGACTTCTGGGAAGATGGAGACTGAGTAACACATACCAGAGGGACTCCTCAGAAATCAGCCCAGGAGAGTTAGTAAGTGGTAAATTCAACACCGCTGGATCACAGGAGGAGCATCATAAAGATAAGTAGGCACCAATCCACAAGGTTTTGAGGGGCTGGGAGCTTTTGGCTTACCACAGTGGAGGTAGGCAATGGTTTGACCTTAGCCCCACCACTGTCTTGGCAAGAGCTGGGACCATTTGGAGCCAGTGCAGGGGCATTATCACAACACAGCCACACCTTGCCCCTACCTCGGGCAGGGATTAAACCCTTGCAGGTAGGAATCGGGGCTCAGCTATATTTTCAATTTTGTTTCCCTCTCCTCTCTCTATCTCCCCCACAGTCGCAGCAGGCTTAGTTTTTTTTTTCCTCTTTGTTTCGTCCCTGTTCTCTCACACTCCTCTGCCAACCTCCAGACGACTTCCCTTAGCCTAGGGTATTTATGCCTACACCCCACCCAGTTAGGTGAGCGCCACCATGTAGAATGAAGCCTGAGGTTGGAGAAAGCACGGATGACCTCCAACAGGGATACTCCACCCAACTTTTTACCAGGGAATTCCTGCCTGTGCGGCAGGGGGAGCTCCTATTTTGCCTCTTTTGTCCCATGTGACTGAGGGAACTTCCTCCCACCTACTTTAGTGCCTCACACAGTCAAAATCCCAAGCTGCTGCAGGAACCTCTGCCCAACCTCCGCAGTGATCTACCTGGCCAAGGAAATTCC
>NW_022109980.1:1647885-1649486 GCF_000313985.2 Echinops telfairi | reverse complement strand
TACGGGAGGAAGGCACAACAAAGAATTCATCTGCAAAAATAGTAAGAGAATTTTTGGAGGAAAACTCCCCAAGCTTAATGAATGCATACCAGGAAACCATTCAAGAGGCTGAAGGAACACCAGCTAGACTGAATCCCAAGAAGAAGTCACCAAGGCACATAATAGTCAAACTATCCAACTTTGACGAAAAGGAGAAAATCATGAGAGCAGCTTGGGAAAAAACAAGTAATCATGTATAAAGGTTCCCAAATAAGAATATGCTCAGACCTATCAGCAGAAACTATGAAGAAGAGGGGAGAGTGGAGTAAACTATTCCAAAAATTGAAGGAAAACTACACAAACCCAAGAATACTCTACCTAGACAAAGAATCGATCAAGATAGATGGAGAGGTAAGAGTCTTCCCAGACAAGGAAAACTCAAAGAATACATTATAAGAAAGCCAGCCCTTCAAAAGATCCTTGCTGACCATTATGGGGAATAGAACAACACTCAATAAGCATAAATAAGAGACTGCCACATAGAACAACCTCACCCAGGAGGCAACAAAGAGAAAACAGACTCCAAGATACCATTGGCTTAAGGATGGAAAGAAGTCAAGAATAATACACACACATGCACAACACACTAATAAGAAAGGAAGGTAGTAAAACCCCCAACACAGAAGGTATAAGATGACATCACAGAATACTCAGGTGGAGATAATAACCCTGGGAATATCAATGGCCTGAACTCAGGTATTAAAAAACTGGGGCTAGCAAACCAGCTTAGAGAACACACCCCATCAATCTATTGCCTACAGGAGACACATCTCAATGCTACAGAAAAAATAGGCTGAGAATCAAAGGCTTGAGAAAGGCATACCAAGGAAATAGCAATTAAAAAAAAAAAAAGCAGGGGTTGCAATCTTAATCTCGGACACGATTGACCTCAAAGTGCAAACCCTAAAAAGAGATAAGGAGGGACATGGTATAATGCTCAAGGGAATGGTAGACAAAGAACCACTAAGCATTGTGGACATATATTCCTGTAATGAGAGACCCGCTGAATACGTCAACCAAACACTCCAAAAGTTGAAAAAAGGAATCACAGCCTCAACAATTATAGTGGGTGACTTTCAGTACACCGCTTTCTGAGAAAGATAGATCACAGGGAAATAAAATAAAAAAGGAGGCTAGAGATATAAATACTACAATTTAAAAATTTGACTTGATAGATATTCACAGAGATTTTCATCCAAATACAAAAAAAATAACATTCTTTTCAAGCCCACATGACACATATTCTAAGATAGACCACATGCTGGGGCATAAGGCGAATCTACATAAATTTAAGCACATCAATATCATACAGACCTCTTTCTCTGACCACTGTGCCATAAGGTTGAAAATCAACAAAAGGAAGATGAGAAAACAACAGCAAACAATTGGAGGATGAATAACTCTCTTTTGCACAAGGAGTGCATACTGGCATGATCAGAGATTAAATTAAGAAATGTCTAGAAACCAACAAGAATGAGAACACGACATACCAAAACCTATGGGACACAGCAAAGGCAGTCATCCGAGAAAGTTTCATAGCAATACATGCACACCTGAAAAAA
>NW_022109980.1:1644470-1645365 GCF_000313985.2 Echinops telfairi | reverse complement strand
GAAGAACTGGAGGAAATCATGCTAAGTGAAGTAAGCCAAGCACAAAAGAACAAGTACAACATGAGTCCGCTGAGGTAAGCTTTAAAAAAAAATGCAAAAGGGGCATAGGGAAAAAGCTACTGTATACAAACATTCCTGGGGTGAGGACCAGGTAGTAGGGCAGGGGCCAGACCAAATCCAGGGATACATATGGTAGCCAACTAAAAAGGACGGGTGGAAAGGAAAAAAAATTCAAAAGAAATGGGTAGTGGGGGAACAGGGCACTAACCCACCGAAGAGGAGGGTCTTGATTATATCTGCACAGGGAAAGGTGGAACAGACATCAACACAGTGCTCTAATATATGAATTCAACATGCCGGCATGGAGTAGGGAAACAGTGGAGAGGTTTGAGGGGCTGCCCTAAATCTCAACTACATGGACACCTGCCTTTCCCCCCAGAAGAATTTATTTCAGAGGACAGCACCGAATATTCAGCTTCAGGAAAGGGACAGTCTGATCAGAGCACAGGGGACCAAATGAAGGGGGAGGAAGAGAGAGTTCAGCACATCCTGGCCCCCCTAGCCTTGATGAAGAGATTCTCGTTTAGAGCAACGAATTCACAGAGAAGACCATATGGTTGGCCCCACTATGAGACACAACACCCCCCACTGACCCCTAGCCCTACAGGGGACAACACTGGAGACACAATTTGGGAATTCCACCGGATCTGATCCCTCCACACCAAGGCAAAACACTAAGGGTGTGGAACAGAACAGTAAGGGGAACAGAGCAACGAAGTCCTCAGGGAATATCAAAAATTGACTTTGGGGCCAGGGCTTGAAGCACCATTAGACTTGACCAGAAAACATTCCTAAAGGCCAACAAACAGTCTTTGAATTAACTACACGCTTTTCT
>NW_022109980.1:1640885-1642689 GCF_000313985.2 Echinops telfairi | reverse complement strand
CATTCTCCTAAATGGTCATGTTGCCACTGATCTTGTCCTTCAAATCTACCCTTCTATTCTTCACACAGCATTTAGAGTGAACTTTCAAAATTAAAAAAAATAATGAATTAAATGTTTTAAAGAATCTAGTTATGCCAGTTCTGTGCAGAAATCCTTCAATAGGTTCCTGCTGTGATCAATATCAAGTGTAAAACACAGGTTTAAGTTCTTTAATTACTTGCTTCTTTTCCAAGTGGATCTATTATCCCTTACCCCTTCAGATTCTCTGCTCCAGCACTGAATTATCATTCCATAAAAATTGTGTGTACACTCTCAACAAACTTTTTCACTTATTTCTTCTAGAAAAACATATTTATTTCTTCACTCTCATAAAAATTGGAGTTATATTTTGTTTTCAGTGAAAGTTTACACAGAAAATTAAGTTCCCATTTGGCGATCAATACACATATTATATAGTGTTATTAGTTACATTTCACAATGATCTAGCATTCTCCCTGATTGTGTGAATGATCCATTCACAGCACTCTGGTTTTTCAATCCCCTTATTATCGCATCTTTACTTCAGAGTAATTGTTGACCTTTGAGTATCACATAGATCTCTTTTCAATGGATCACTGTACTCATGGGGAATATTCTTTACTGCGTGTGCTAATCTGTTATTTTGCTAAAAGGTCACCTCAGGAAAAAAAATTATTTTCAAGGTTTGAAGAGTAGCTCAGGTCAATAGTTTCAGGAGATCTCTATATTTAACCTACCCAGTATGCCCTTGACTATTTAAGAATTTGATGTCTGTTCCACAATTTTCCCTGTTATATCACTATTTTCATATGTCATTTCAAATTTACTCCTGCTAGGAATTTTTTTGCTGAAACCCAGACTGATTTAGTAACTGGGTACATCTGCTACATAAGACCTCTTTAAAGTGCTGACAAGCAAGGATGTTACTTTGAAGATTAAGGTGCTCCTGACCCAAGCAATGATATTTTCATTAACCTCATATGCATGTGAAAGTTTGATATTGAATAAAGAAGATCTAAGAAGAATTGATGCATTTGAATTGTGGTGCTGGAGAAGAATATTGAAAGTACAATGGACTGTCAAAAGAACAAACATCTGTCTGGAAGAAGTATGCCCAGAGTGCTCCTTGGAGGCAAGGAGCACAAGACTTTGTCTTATACACTTTGGACATGTTGTCAGAAGAGCCCAGTCCCTGGAGAAGGACATCATGTTTGGTAAAGTGGAGGAGCAGTGAGGAAGAGGAAGGCCCCCAAGGAGATGTATTAACACAGTGGCTGAAACAATGGGATCAAATATAAGAACACTTGTGAAGATGGTGAAGGATGGGGCAGCATTTCGTTTTGTTGTGCATAAGATTGCTATGAGTCAGAACCAACTCAACAGCATCTAACAACAGAATGATTTCCATAACTTCTCTCTGGATTGTTTTTTTTTAAGTTGTACTGGCATATTGGGTTAAACTTTGGACGGCTAACCACAAAGTCAGTAATTCAAAACTACTAGATGATCTATAGGGAAAAGATGAGGCTTTCTATTCTTGTAAAGGATTTTAGGCTCAGAAACCCACAGGGGCAGTTCTACTCTGTTCTGTAGGGTCATTATGAGTCAGAATTGACTCAATTGCTGAGTTCATTTTGTTTTTATTTGATATCCTTCATTATATATCAAGGTCCAAGATGGAATGAATCAAACCACTCGAGCTTAGCAGAAGTAACTGACACATAATCAATGTTCTCTCATAGAAGAAACAGACAAAAGGAGAAGGGAATGGAGGAAAACACAGAAA
>NW_022109980.1:1613591-1637313 GCF_000313985.2 Echinops telfairi | reverse complement strand
CTCCTCCTCCCCCTTCATCTGGTCCCGTGTGCTCCAATCAGACATGTCTCCTCTCCCAGAGCTGCTGATTCAGTGCGGTCCTCTGAATTAAATTCTTCTTGGTGGATGGGCAGGTGTCTACGTTATTGGGATTGGGGCCGGCCCCTCAGACCTCTCCACTGGTTACCTACTCCACACTGGCATGTTGCATTCACATCTTGGAGCACTCGGTTGAAGTCTGGTCCCTCTTTCCCTGTGGCGATATAAACAATATCCTCCCCTTGGGTGGGTTAGTGTCCTGAGCCCCGAATACCCATTTATTTATTTTTTCCTTTCCCCACCTCCATTTTAGTTGGCTACTATATGTATCCCTGGATTTGGTCTGGTTGCTCTTATTGTTAGGTTGCACCCAGTTGACTGATTCGTAGTGACCCTATGCACACTATTCATTTTTGCAAATTCTTCACAATTGTGGCATATTTGAGCCCATTGTTGCAGCCAGTGCTTCTCATCCAGGGTCTTCCTCTTTTTCACTGACCCTCCAATGCTACCAAGGGTGAGGATCTTTTCCATGACTGGTCTCTGCTGACTAAATGTCAGAAGTATGTGAGATCAAGCCTCATCATCCTCTTTGCCAAGGAGCATGCTTGCTGTACTTCTTCCAATGTAGATTCATTTGTCTTTTGCTTGTTCCTCGTACTTTCACTAGTTGTTATAAACACCATCATTCAAATGCATCAATTCTTCTGAGGTCTTCTTCATTCAGTTCCCAGGCTTCAAATGCATATGAAGCGATTGAAAACAGCATTGCCTGGATCAGGTGCACTTAGTTCCCTAAAATGTCATCTTTGCTCTTTAATATTTTAAATATTTCTTGTGTGCCATATTTTCCCAAACAGTCAGTCATTTGAGATTTTGTCTGCTAGTCCATGAACGTTCATTGTGTATTCAAGTAAAATGAATTGCTTAACAAATTCAATACTCTCTCCCTTTATCATGATATTGTAATTTCATGTAGTTGTGAGGATTTTTAATTGTTGTAAGTCATACTGAAGGCTGTGGTCTTTGACCTTCATCAGTAAGTGCATCAAGTCCTTCACTTACAGCAAGCAAAGTTGTGTCATCTGTATATTGCAGGTTGCAATGGGTCTTGATTTAATCTTGATGCCAAGTGTGTTTCTATTTTGAGTGAATTCCAACCTGAGGGCGCACTATTGGACAATGCTCCATTTCTCTTCATAAGGTTCAGGTGTCAATTTCTCAAAAATTGGACCACCATTTCCTTATGATTAGTTTGTTCTTAGTTTTGATGCTCCACTGAACCCTGTATCATCATGGGTGACCTTGCTAGTATTTGAAATAAAGGGGGCATAGTTTCCAGCATCACAGCAACACACATGGCACCAAAGTATGTCAAAATGACAGACTAATAAGGAAAATGTGCTGTGGAACCCATATAGTCAATTTTAAATGGTAATGTTCTGTGTATAAAATGAATAGTACATTATTAATAGGAATTTAGTTAAAATGAATAGTACATTATTAATAGGAAATTAGTTCATTTCATATTACACAAAACATGGGAAACATCTCTAACTCCTCTAGTAACATATGCTACTCAAGAGAGACTATTTTTTTAAAGATGGAATTATAATTTTTCCCTAACCAATTTACAGCACTATTCCTTTTCATAATCATGCATGACTTATATGAGCGGTTACCCCCCAACAGAGAGATTTTTTTCAAAGTTATGCATTTTATTTTATTTTTTTTTTACAAAACAACCTTATCACCTTCAAAGCACTCTCCATTCTTGGAAACATTTTTCAGACTCATATATTTGGATGGCTGACAGCACCTCCCTCGTTTCTTTCTTCACCTCTTCTATGTCATCAAATCACTGTCTTTTCATGTTCCTCTTCATTCACGGAAACAAAGTCACATGGAGTGAGGTCAGGTGAGTAAAGTGCGCAGGGCAAGAGAGGCATGCTGGGTTTTTTTTTTGTCCCAGACTGGCACACTAAGATGGCTGTGTGAGCAGGTGCATTGTTGTGCTGGCTAAACCAGTCCCCTGTCTGCCACAAACCAGGCCTTTTTTGGTCACGCACTGTTACTCAATCTTTGTAGAACCTCTAAATAGAAAGCTTGATCAACATTATGACCTGGTGCAACGAACTCCAAATGCTCTACAAGTTGACATTTTTATCCATTTCAGAACTTGACAGACATCCAGAACAAGGTTTGTCCTCAATCAACATTTCACCTGTTTTGAAATGTGAAACCACTTTGAACACTGTGTTTTTCCCATGGCACTGTCTTTGTAAGCTGTGCTCAACATCACAATAGTTTCTGCAGCATTTTTCCTGAAGAGGAAACAAAATTTCACAGCCACACGCTGTTCCCTTAAATCAGCCATCACAAAAAAGAGGTTCGACCCAAAATTGCTTTAAAGAAAAAAATCACTGTGACCAGAAAGAACCTCCCAGGTGATGCCACTGGGTGAGCTAACTCCGAAAGAGTTGTTCTATGCTCACCTAGCCAGGGAAAATGCGCGCTATGAAAGCTCCTCTTCTCCCAGAGCAATTCCAGTTCGTTTTTTTTTTGGGGGGTGGCTACTCCCACGTATATACTGCATTTATGAGTGGCACAGGTTAATGTTATGTTGCTTAAAATATTTCCTATACTTCATTTTGAAAATTTAACACCATCAATTCCTTTTTAAGGATTTTCATTAAAGGTACTAAGTGGAAAACATGTTTACTCAAATCCATAAGCAAATAAACAGGTTTTCCACTCCTCGGAAGTTATTTCGCAGTTTGTGTTGCTAATCCTTTTTATTGTAATTGATTCTATACAGCCTGTCTTCATCTATGTATTCTAGATTATTTGTGACCTTGAAACCATAGGTGGTATGGTAGCATGGAATGAACTCAAGATACATAAGCAGTAATAGTTATATATAAACTCAGATGTAAGTAACACATTTGCTAGCAGAGCCTTTCACTTTCTTAGGAATGTGCTGAGACATTGCTTTTAATAATTTAATATGCACTATCCACATAAGTAACACCAGGAGGAAAAGCCACTCTGCAAGCATCAGAACAGATTCCTGATTGTCATCAGAACATACACCTCCTACCCATTATATCACCTCAAATTTATACCTACCCTATTCAAAAAACAATGACTACAATCCATTTAATCCATAAGATGAAAAATAAGAACCACACGATCATATAGTAGATGCAGAATAAAAACATTTTCACAAACTTCAACACCCATTTCTGATGAAAAAAAACTCTAAATACGATAGGAACAGATGAAAAATTCCTCAACATAATAAGGGCCAAATTGTGAGATGAAAGTAATGTTGCCTGTGAAGGTTAAGGTTATATGTCAAGTGGGTCAGGCTATGATGTTCAACCATTTGGCATTTATGTGATGATATAATTTAGCATTTATATAATGATCTCTTCTGTGATCTGATGTAGGCATCCTCCATTTTCAATAATGCAAGTTTTTGCATAGCAATTTGGTCCTTAAAGCCTAATTAGATGAATAAATAAATGAATTATGGTTATATCACAATCAATTTTTTTTTCTGAGTAGTGAACTAATGTCCAGAGTTTACTTCATTAAACAGCCCAAACAATCCAACCATAAACATTGTGAACACCTTATTTTGGACATACTTAGATAGGTTGGACTTATACAGTCTCTTGTATCTAGTCAGTTATTACACATACATGGTTTTTACACTTTAGGAGAAACAGAGTAATTGTTGGTCTTGCTCCTTCCCACCGTCAACTTATTACAGCCACTTTTTTTCTTCATGACCTGTCATATTTCTTTGTTTATACCCAATAGTTTCTCCCAATAGCAGAATTATTCATAAATTATCCTTGTCAACATATATCATTAAGAGACTCCAGGTCCATTATAGAGAAAACAATTTCAAGTAGCCTACAGAATTATAAAAATGTATATCTGGTCTATAACTTTGAGAATGTTATTTAGTCTTCCCATAATTTAGGTTTTTCATCTATAAAATAGATCTCATTGGATAATTAATGTAAACATTTGGCAAATGAAAAACTGTACTCAGTAACACATGGTTACTTCCTCTTCCTCATATGTGAACTTAAAAGATTTCAAGCTTTCCTGGAACTTTAAAAAGTAGGGAATGTCTTTCATTTTCTCTAGACAGTAGAAATAGATGTTTTCTCATTGAATGTGCCTGACATGGTACCCTTGTTTGATATTGGTTCCTAATACATTGAAGCATATGCCCAATGCAGATTTATTACCTCTTAAAATTCCACCAGTTAAGCATTTCTCCTGCTCCCCATGACTCCTGTCATTTCTTTTCACATTGAGTGGTTCTGGCAGCATTGATGTTCTCCTGCAGTTCCAATCACCATGAAGGGGCAATTTAGAAAATCTAATAAATAAACAACCATTCAGCCATGCTCCTTTACTTTTCGTTCTTCTAAATTCAGACAGCAGCAATAATTGAAATCTCCTAGATGCTACAGCAAGGGAAGCATGAGACTATTTTTGTGGCAACTTACTCAACTCTACAATTTTATAGTCATGAGGAAACAACTCTAGTTCGCACAAAAGACTGGTCTCTGTCTACTTAATTCTGTTTAATTATATCTTGACTCAATTCAATGTTGTGAATGTACTCGGCAATTTATAAATCCTATACACGTGCAGGACTATAGGAGAAGCATGGGCTGTGGTATTCGGGCATAAGGATTATTGTGTGAAAACAATTCTCTATGGCTCTTTCATGTTTCTGGACATCTGAGCAGAGGCACTGGCAGCTTTTATTCTCACTTTTATTTCTTTTAGCGGAACTGTGCATTAAAAAATAGCCTTGGAAGATGTAGAGAGTGTCTCCCTCCAGAGCAAATATTGGTGATTTCATAAATAACGGGGTTCACTAAGCTCGGAATTCTTTCTTTTTAAAGTAGACCCTCTGCATATGAGGCAGCCAGCTGAGTCACGTTTTATTACCCCATGAGACTGGATCAAAGGGAACAGATGCAAATATGCTGGTACTTCTTCTTTTAAAATGAGCAACAAAGTCCTTTGTCTCTAATCTAGGAATATCATAGTTTCTGCCAGCCTCCATGACAATGAAGCAGGCTAACTTGTTTGTTTGTAAGCATTGTAAATCTCAGACATTTCACAGTTATTGACAATTATGACATTGAATATTCACTGAACTTCTCTAAGCCTTAATTCATTTACTCATAAAGGAAATTTTAATCAAAATATCTACATCTACCTTTTTAAACTATTAAAATCAAATAAGTATTATGATTATTATTCGTAAACTGTAGCATACTGCACATATAACAACCACTGCCATCTCATTTCAACTATTAAAACCATTTTAATTTGCTATGGCCTCTGACCCAGAAGCCACTACACATTAGCTGCCAAGTAATTTGTTACAGGATTTACATTTTCTTTTACTCATTATTAATCGATTACCTGAATTACTTTAATAACCTCTAAAAGAATCTTACCATTTCTATTCCTACAGTCATCCAGTTCATTCTCTATTCTGCAGTCTGAAGGAAGCTCTATTAAAAACAAAATGTGTTATCTCCTTTAGGTGTTTAAAACTCTGTATGATTGATTTCCCATTATCCTAAAGATAAAGCTCAAACTCGCAAAGTAGCTTACAAGGCATTTGCTAATCTGGTGCTGCTTCCATAACCAGCCTCATAGCTACTCCTCACAAAAGTGCATTATGTGCTTCTGATGCCTTGAATTCCTTTCACTTCCCTTCAAGTACCATGTTCTTTTTCATCGCTGGGACTTGACATATGCTGTCCCATCTGCCCTGAATGCATTCCCATCTCCTCAGCACTGGTTCACTGATCGAACTCCTGCTGTTGCTTTAGGCTTCAACCAGAAAGAAAAAAACAACACTGGAGGGTCTCCTCTTACACAACAAACACACACACACATACACCCCCCCACAATTTTATATGGAATAAATTGCTCTAACTCATATTCATTTTTCATTCCTGTTAGTGTTAACTTGAATAATCATTAAAAGAAGATTCTGCCCTCCACCACCACCCCAATATATAAATGCTGCAATATTGCTATCTAGTAACACTATAAATGAATTCAACCAAATTGACATGAAGGGGTGTGAAATCAGGAGTTACAAGCCAGTTCAAAATTGGAGAATCAAAATAAGTAAGGGTTATCTCCCTCTTTGAGGGATTTATTTAAATTTTAGAAGCAAATGCAATGTGCCTATTAGAATAAGAAAAAGCTTTCCACCACAGGATTTGTTCTTTGCTGACATGTTCTTAATGTCTTAATGCTGTCCTAAAGCACAGGACCCATGACATCAGCATCTTTAGGAAACCTCAACAAACAAGATTATCACTCCAGGAATCTGGCCTAAGACTATACCAATTATGTAATTCCTGTCCCAACAGATAGGCTTTATCTTCTTTCCTGTGAGGTTTCTAATCAGACTTTAGTTGCTACAAAGGGCAGAGTAACACTACTCAAAATTTCTTCCATTCCTGCCAACATCTCTTCAGCAAAATTCTCATTAAGAGAAACCTTATCAGCGGATTCCATCACATAAAATGACCAACATTTAGCTTGGATTGTGGGTTGAGTTTACAGATTGTTTAATGGACCTCAGAATTCAGCGCACAGCAAGGAGAAAAGTTTGTCTGGCAGATACTAGCATCTCCTGTTGAGCAAAGAAAATTGTAGCCTCAACATCCCTCCCTCCTGCTCCCAGTGAAGCATATTCCCAAATCCTAAAACCGTATTTGACTATAGATAAAATAGCAAAAAAAAGTTTATGTAACTTCCAGAACAGACCAAATCCTCTTCCAAAACTGTTCAAATTCAATATAATAATAAGCAGGCAGAAGAAGATTGCTAGGCTTTCAAGATATTGATTATTTGCACTAGGATAGGGAGCACTGGAGCAGAAAAGGTTTTAAAATTATAGATTATCCAATAAATATCTTAGCTACTTCAAGTCTATGCCAAACTAGAAGTAAATGCTAGGTTAGTAGAAAATAGCCACTCCAAACATTAATTTATCATTATGTAGGATTTTTTGTTTTGTTTTCCCTTACCAAATGGTCTCTGAGTAGATAAGCAAAATAAATTATGAGGCAGAAAGCTGTACCAAATTAATGATGGGAGAAAATAAAACTCTGGAAAATCAGAATGTAATGGGCCTCATCTGCTCATCAGTTAATAGAAAAATGCATCCCTGACTAAAGAAGCTGACCTTGATTTTAGCTGAAAGGTTTTCAATTGCAGACCAGTGCCACAGATTCAGCTTACTACACCATTCTTAAACTCATACTATTCTGGTTGCAATGTTGAGAATCCTTCTTATGTTGCAAAATGAGAGGAAGTTCAGTCTCATATGTTTCCGATTCATTTACACGGACTCATCAAAATGCAATTCTTCCTCTTGTGGTACATAATACACAAAGAGCCCTTGGATTACTTTGATGAGCCAATTTAGCATCTTTCCCCTTGTATAAACAGGAAGGCACATTTCTCTTGACTAGACAAACCATAGATGATTTCATTGAGAGCAGATTTCAGGCATCAGTGATATTAGTAACTTCATAATGAGGATTTGAGGACTGTGATACAACTCTCCACATACCACTCCTATCCAGTCTTGCTACATCATTGTTCATTTTTCTACTGGTTCAGAAATTCTGATCAGCAGTCAATGGATTGCTTCATAAATTACATCACAATTTTTGCTCCTAGTTATAGTCCAAAGGCTAATTTAAATAGTTGACACAACTCACAATATCACATTAATAACTTTGCTGTCTTGAAAGGAAAAGAGTGCTGCTACCAGGAAATAGAAGTGTATTTTGAAGGTAGGATGTATGAAGGAAGCCAAGAGTCTCCGAGTAAAAGGGAAGAAAGGGAGGCAACAACGAGGTCAAGCTATTGTGAAGATCAAGGCTCCACATAGTGAAGTAGCTGGTTATGGTGCCAATTTTCCATTTCCCTCTTTTTATAAATAATTAGTCCTGTAGATTTTCAAAGGAAATTTGTATCTGTTCAACCCTTAGATTCTCAACTGTTACTCAACTCTTATTCACGTATTTCATTCTGAAACTGTTGCAGTTTTCTAATCTCCATTTTCATAAATTTAAACGTGTGCATAGTGTTGATTTAATATAAAATACAGAGCCAAATGGAAACTAATTTCATTATCTATCAAAGAAATCTTAGTAAATCTGTCATAATGTGCATGTTATTATACTATTTAATGAGTCCATGGCTTTATTAGTTCTACTCAGGTCACAAGTAACTTGACAACTGTCTTCTAGTATTGCTTTTGTCATTTTGCTTGATTCCAAAAGTAAAGCACACTCAGTAAAATACTCAAAGATGCAAACTAATATAAATGGAATGTTCCTTGCAATCTGACCACATTTAATCCCTAAAAAATCATATTTCTTCAATTTGAATAATATTTAATCAGAACATTCATGAATGACACATGTCAATTTATAAAATGGCAAATTTGTAAGAGTGCCATAAAAGCTCTCAAACTACACACTGAAATGGTGATGTACATTAAATGAAAAGTGAATATATAGCAATTCCCCATGAATTGTGTACACAATAGATATATGTCTATGGAAATATAGTTATGTAAGCAAATAATTGATAAACAGAAAGTGTTTACATGTCTAAACACACACATATATGTACATGCACCTGTTAAATATTTTAAAAGCACTTAAATGAATTCAGTTCCTCAGTTAGATAATATTGCAAACTACTTCGCTCAGATAAATAATGCCTCTATATTACATAAATATTCTGACCAGTGGCAAAGCATGACTAGTAGGAATATGATTTTTATAGGGTATTTAAAAATACCAATCACAATCAAATAACACAATTTAAATTTAAACTAGTTTTCTAATACTTCCTGGGATTTAGAGCTTCCCTAAATAGAAAAAGTGGATGATGGGAGACAGTGGTCAGTGTTAGACATGAAAAAAACACAGTTATTTATAAACTATCAAGTATCATGAGGGAGGGAGGAGGGGAAATGAGCTGATACCAAGGACTCAAGTAGAAAGAAAATGTTTTGAAAATGATGATGGCAACATATGTACAAATGTGCTTGACACCATGGATGTAGATATGGATTGTGATAAAAGCTGTAAGAGCCCCCAATAAGATGATTTAAAAAATAGCAATAGTGTATAAGTGTATTTGTGTGTGTGCATGTACATATATGTATGTGTGACTAGTCTAACTCAGATTGCAGGAAAGTATTCTACTTCTTTCACACATAGTGATTAGCAGATATATCATTATATATAGACTATAAATCCCCAAACACTGGTACTAATTTAAGAAAGCAAAAAAAAAACTAATCCCTTTCCGAGTTTCTATATTGGCATACAATGATTTATAAATGTCTTTATATGCACCAGGAGCTCTGGTGACTAACCTGAAGCTCAGCAGCTCCAACCTCTCAGCTATACTGCGCAGGAAGATGATGCTCTCTGCTCCAATAAAGACTTACAGCCTCAGAAACCCAAAGAGACAAAGGTCCTCTGCCCTGTAGGGTTGCTAGGGGTCGGAATAGACTCAAGGGCACCGAGAAAGCTCACATACACATTTCCAGCCTTGGATCTCATAAACTCGGTAAATGTTTTGTTCATACAAGATATTTATTCATAGAAAAGTAAATAAAACACATTCTCAGACCTTTGGGAGCATCTGGCTTAGTAAGAAGATGGGCAGGTAAATAAACAATATAGCCAAATAAGTAGAAGGTGAGAGAGAAAAAGCAGGAAGGTAAAGCGTCACAAAGAAGGGGTAATCACAGACTATAGATGTAAAGGATCAAGGAAGACTTACTAGAAAACTTGATTATTTCAGTTAATTCTTGACTTCTGGAAGGAAAATGCCATTATATTCATGTATTGCTAAAAAAAATAATACTAGACTTTAAAAGAAGGAGAATTAAAGTTGCAGACCTCTTGAGACCAAGGTTCATTAGCCAACAATACCTCTCCCACCATACTTTGTTACTCAAAGTAAATCAAAAGCTGGTTCAGATTCAAAGCAAAAGCTACCACTCAAAAGGGAACTGCATACAAAGTTGAGTTATTTGAAATCCACCACAGAGGAGCACGACAGAAAAGGGGAAAAAAGTGTTGGCCTTGACTTCATGTGTAGGTACTAGCACCATTCCTTGAATCTGGAAATTACTGGAAGAAAAGTAGAATTGGAAGAAGAGAACAGAAGTCTTTTCTTTAACATGCTTAATTAGAGGTGTCTAGAAAACACCCATGTGGAAATGTCCAGTAGAGGATTAAGCACATTTGGACCTTAGAGGAAACACTCTGACAGGAAATATATTATCAGAAATGATAAAGTAATAGAAGAGAGAGGTAATATTGAAACTCTGTGAAAGAATGGGCCTCTCAAGGACAATTGAGAAGGGGAAAATGAACATGAAAGCCATGTTTAAAGGGAGGGTAAAAGAAGAGCTAAATAAGAAGAGAGATGAGGAGTGAATATAAAAATAAGAGGGAAATTAAGAATATGAATTGTTCTGAAAGACGCATGAAAAGAGATTTGTAAGAAAGCTGGACTGCCCATCTGCATATTGAAAGTTGTTTTATTGGCATATTAAAAATTGTTAATAAGTCTTCCTCTAAACCTGTAGCCAAGTTCTACTTCCTATAAACCAGCTTCTCTGATGATTTTCTCAATGTACAGATTGCACAAGTATGGTGAGAGGATACCACCCTGCCACACAGCTTCCCTGATTCTAAGCCATGCAGTATTCTCTTGTTCTGTTCGCACAACTGCCCCTGATCCATGTACAAAGTTTGTCATGACCAAAATGAAGTGCTTTGGAATCCCCATTCTTCTCAAGGCTATCCATAACTTATTATGATGGCCCACACTGTTGAATGTGTTTGCATAGCTAATAAAACACAAGTAAACATTTTTCTGGCATTCTCTACTTTCAGTCAAGCGCCATCTGATATTAGCAATGCTATCCCTTGTGCGACATCCTCTACTGAATCCGGCCTGAACCTCTGGCAGTTTCTTGTCAATGTACTGCTACAACTGTTGTTGGATGATCTTCAGCAAAACTTTGCTTGCATGTGATATCAATGATATTTTTCTATAATTTAAGCATTCTGTTGACTCACCTTTCTTTGGAATGGGTAAAAATATGGATTGCTTCCGTCAGTTGGACAAGCAGCTTTCTTCCAAATTTCCTGGCATAGATGAGTGAGTACTTCAGGTACTTCATCTGCTTGCTGAAATATTTCAGTTGGCATTCCATCAATTCCTAGGGTCTTGTTTTTGGCTAATGCATTCAGTGCCACTTGAACGTCTTCCTTCAGCACCTTTGGTTCTGGCTCAGATGCTACCTCCTGAAATGGTGGAAAGTCAACTAGTTCTTTTTAGTACAGTGACTCTTTTTATTCTTAGTAACTTTCTTGATGCTTCCTGAATCATTCATTATTTTGCCCATAGAATCTTTCAAGATTCCAACTAGAGGCTTGACATTTTGCTTCAGTTCTATCAGTTTCAGACATGCCGAGAATGGTCTTTCCTTTTGGTATTCAAATTCTAGGTCCTTTCACATTTTGTTATAATTTTTGGCTTTGTCTTCTTGAGTTGCCCTTTGAAATTTCCTATTTAGCTCTTTGACTTCATCCTTTCTTCGATTTGCTTTGCCTACTCTGATTAAGAGCAAGTTTCAGAGTCTTTTCTTTTCTTTTCTTGGGGGCTCTTACAGCTCTTATCACGATCCATACATGTATCCATTGTGTCAAACACACCTGTACATATGTGTGTGTCATCATCTTTTCAAAACATTTTCTTTCTACTTGAGCCTCTGGCATCAGCGCCTCATTTTTCCCATTCCCCCATCCCCATGTCCCCTTGATAATTTATAAATTATTCTTTTTTTCATATCTTACACTGAGCGCTGTTTCATTTCACACACTTTTCTGCTATCCAGACCCCTGGGAGGGGGGCCAAATGTCGATATCCCCTTTACTCCCCCCCCAACCCTTACCCTTCTACTATCGCTTCTCCCTTTATTGGTCATGAGGGGTTTATCTGTTCTGGATTCCCTGTGTTGTGAACTCTTATCTGTACCAGTGTACATGCTCTGGTCTAGCCAGATTTGTAAAATAGAATTGGAGTCATGATAGTTGGGGAGGGGGGAAAGCATTAAAGAACTAGAGGAAGGTTGTGTGTTTTGTCAGTGCTATACTACACCCTGACTGTCTCTTTCTTCCTTGTGGCCCTTCTGACAGGTGATGTCCAATTGACTACTGATGGGTTTTGGTTCTCCACTCTGCTCTTCCCCTTATTCCAATTGATATGATTTTTGTTTGTTTGCTTTGTTTTGGGTCTTGGATGACTGATATCTGATCCCATCAACATCTCGTGGTCACACAGCCTGGTGTGCTTCGTCCATGTGGGCTTTGTTGCTTCTCAGTTAGATGGCCGCTTGTTTATCTTCAAGCCTTTAAGACCCCAGAGGCTATATCTTTTGATAGCCGGGCACCATCAGATTTCTTCACCACATATTCTTATTTAGGGTTTCTTCTGACATCCACTTAGACCTTTTCTTTCTGTCCTGTCTTTTTAATGACCATTTGAGTTCCTCAGGAATGATGGTTTGGCTGTCTGCTCACGGTTCATCAGATCCTCTGTAGTGGTGGTCAATGCATCAAATTTGTTCTTCAAAGTCAGGAGGGATCCACTCAAAGTCATAGTTTGGATCTTCGGGACTTGTTTAAACTTTCTTCAGCTTTTGCCTGAACTTACATATGAGCAATTGGTGATGCGTTCCACAGCCAGCTCATGATCTGGTTTCAGCTCCTGACATTGAGCTTCTTTACCATGTCTTTCCACAGATGTAGTCAACTTGATTTCTGTGTATTCCATCTCGCCTTTTTGTGTTGCTGAAAAAAGGTATTTGTTATGCACAAGTTTTGAACACTTCTATCAAGTGATCCCCAGATTCAATACCAACAACCTTTGATATGCAGATGTCATAACCTTGCTTGCTGAGAGTGAGGAGGACTTGAAGCACTTGATGAAGATCAAAGATTGTAGCCTTCAACGTTGATTATGGTTCAATATAAAGAAGACCAAATCTTCACAACTGGACCACCTGTTAGCATTATGATATATAGAGAATATATTGAAGTTTTCAGAGATTTTTGTATTTCTTGGATCTACAATCAATGCTCAAGGAAGCAGCAATCAGGAGATCAAAAGGCATGTTACATTAGGTAAATCTGCTGCACAAGACCTCTTTAGAGTATTGAAAAGCAAGGATGCTTTTTTGAGGACTAAGGTGTGCCTGACCCAGCCAGGGTATTCTCCTTTGCCTCATATGCATGCGAGTGTTGGAAATTAAATAAGGAAGACTGTAGAAGAATAGATGCATTTGAATTGCAATGCTTGGGGAAAATGTTGAAAGTACCATGGACTGCTAAAAGAACAAACTGACCTGTGTTGGGAAAAATTCTGGCCATAGTGTTCCTTAGAGTCATGGAGCAGCAATGGGCAGTGTTTTATTCTATGTTCATAGGGTTGCTATGGGTCAAAACTGACAAGATGGCACCTCACAACAATAGGAGTAACCAATAATTTCAAATCCTATAGATATGTTAAGTAAGATAGGATTTGCTTACTGCCTTTAATAACTAATTTCTCAAGGCATGGTTTATAAATACTCAATTATGTGGTAAAAAAAGTCACAAAACCTTGAAGGAATTCAGATTATTAACCTCCTTAAGCACATTACTACCGATCATCACTATTTCACACAGTTATTTCAGCTCCATAATATATATCAAAAATAAATACTTGCATGGAGTCTATTTGTAATGAAGGAACAGAATGTATCAGGAAGATCTGAATGACACATCTCAGTCTCTTGAAACATAGCTATAGGATTTAGTGATTTATAAGTCTGAATAATCTGCTCTGTAAAATCCCATGTTGTTGTTGTTGTTTAGGAGTTGGTTCTGACTCATATCGACCCCACATATAACAAAACAAAAAACTGCTCAGTCCTTTGCCATTCTCATAATTGTTCTTATGTTTGAGCCAATTGTTACAGCCAATGTGTCAATCCCTCTTGTTGAAGAGCTTCTTCTTTTCTGCTGCCCCTTCACGTTATCAAGCAGGATGTGCTTTTCCAGAGACTGATCTCTTCTGGTGACACAAGCAAAGTATATGGGTTAAGGTCTCTCCATCTTTGCTTCTAATAAACATTCTTGCTGTACTTCTTAAAGACCAACTTATCTATCCTTTGGCAGTCTGTGCTATTTTCAATATTCTTCACTAGCACCCTAATTCAAATGTATTGATTCTTCTTCTGGCTTCCTTATTCATGGTCCAACTTGCACATGCATGAGAGGTGATGGAAAATGCCATGACCTGGGTCAGCCACAACTGAGTCCTCAACACAACGCTCCTTCTTCTAAACACATTAAAGAGGTACTGTGCAGCTGATTTAACCAATGCAATACTTACTTTGATCTCTTGACTGATGCTTCCATGAGTATTGATTGTGGATCCAAGCAAGCCCAAAATCTTGACAACATCAAACTTTTCTCTGTTTATCATGATGTTACCCACTGGTTGAGTTGTGAAGTCTGTGCTTTTCTTTAAACTGAATTAGAATCCATACTGATGGCTGAACTCTTGGATCTACATAAGCATGTATGTCAAGTCTTCCTCACTTTCAGCAAGCAAGGTTTTGTCATCCATATATCACCGATGTTTAATGAGCCTTTCTCCTATTGCGATGCCACATTATTAATAAAATCCAGCTTCTCTGAATATGTGCTCAGCATACAGACCGATGCATAAGTATGGTGGGAGATACTCCCTTGTTATGTTTACACAACTGCCTTTGACCCATATACAGGTTCTGTGTAAGCACAATTAAGTGGTCTAGAATTCCAGTTCTTCTAAAGCCCATCCATTGTTTTTAAATTGGTCCACACAAAGTCTTTGCATAGTCAATGTAACATAAGTTAATATCCTTCTGGTAATACTTGCTTTTAGCCAAGACTCATCTGAAATCACCAGTGATGTAACATATATACTCATGTACAAGTCGAATTTTTAGCATATTTTTAATGCAGTTTCTGTGGTAAAATTATGTGCCTCCGCTGATATCCAGGTCAGGTTATATTCAAGTATTTATGGTACTTTGGTTTACTGCATATTCTGAATATGTCTTGAATTTCTGGCAGCTCCCTGTCAATATACTGCTGCAATTCTTGTTGGACAATCTTCGGCAGAATTTTACTTGCATGTGATAAGATCATATAGTCTATTATAAAATGATATAGGTCAAATGAAGGGTAAGGCATAATGGATCAAAAGCTTTATTTTAGATTACACCAAAACCTGGAAATGTCTAAAGAAGAACACACAAAAGAGAATCTAAAACAGTAAAGATGAAAAATCTTGGGAAAGTAAGTTTGCACTTGAAATTGTTCTGAGTATCCTGAAGCAAAAATAGAGTAACAATTCAGAAACAGAATGGAGATGAGGAAAAGCTGTGGACTGGCTGGCAGCTACAGCTACAGTGATCCAGGAGTAAATGCATGGACAGGCATGCAAGATGAATGAGTGTGGGAGGGAAAGTAGAAATGTGTGTGTGTGTGTGTGTGTGTGTGTGTGTGTACCGAGAATATCTGTTCATGTTTATTTACCTTTACTGCAATTATATCTGGGAATGTTATGAAAATTTCTTAGGCATAATGAAATATATTGAGGGAACATATATCCCTGAACCTGTTGGCTCAGGACAATGGCTTCAGAGGACATTACGTTCAAATGGCATAACACAGACCACAAAGACAATGTAATATATTCTACTTTGCTCTTAAAAGATGATAAGTGGCCAGCAAAAGTGCAACTATCATCAGACCAAGTTGCTGGCAGATCCGCTAAACCAAAGGCAAGAGTCCCAAACAGCCCTACTAGAAGGCAGAGACCCTTGCTGGATAGAACTCGATATGTGGCCACTTGACCTCCCCATAGACACGTCCTGAATTTGTTCCGGGGGCAAGTATCTCTTAGATATTCTATGACAAAATCTTCTTCCCTGCCTTCTTGAATATTGATGGTTTTTTTGTCCTCTCACGGATTTTTTGTAATTTTGTCTTTATACTAACATGATCTTACTCTTACCACCTTAGTGCAATTTGTTTTTCATGGTTTTCAATGGGGTTTCCCAGCTGTGAAGTACAGGAGGAATGGATGTACAATGATAATCACTAACGCAAGGTGTTACAGGCAATAAAGGGGAGGGGGATGGGAGAGGAAGGGGAGTTTGGGAGTAAATAATGAAGGTGCAAGTCGGGGAGGAAGCACTGAGCTGATTGTGTTTGCACAACGCATTTTAGGAGTGAATCAACCATGGAGGGATATGGTGGCGATTGCACAAATCCCCTTGATATGTTTGAATGATTGAACTACTCAATTCTATGATATGTAAATTACATGCCAATTGAACTGCTGGTGAAAATAATGCAACTATTTGTCTCCTAGAAAAAAAAAGAAGAGAAAAAAGAATTTGAAGACACATGGAAATAATTAGTTCAATGCACTATCGAACCACTGGAATATCTGTTTCCATGACTCTGAAATAAAAAAGAATTAAATAGTGCCTGGCTAACAAGACCAAGAGTGGGAGAAAAAGGTGGAACATAACTCAAAATAATTTTTAAAAACCTTTTACTGGTTGGGTAGAGGCCGACTGGTTGAACCCATGAAACTAAGGCCTTAGTGACTCTTTCGGTCTGAAAGTGAACTTACTCCTATAATTAATTTTCAAACAAATGATAGATGAGTCTCTCAGGGGAACAAGAAGCCTGGGTGGGCTTCCACCAGTGGTTATGCATTGGGCTCTAATGGACAAGATCAGCAGTTTGAAACCACCAGCCATCCTGAGGGAGAATGATAAGGCTCTCTACTCCCCCAAACAGTTACAGTCTCAGAAACTTCCAGGGTGCAGTTCTATATTGTCCTATAGAGTGAATATGAGTTGGCATCTACTTGATGACAGTGTGTTTGGTTTGCTTTAGTTTAGATAAGGAGAGCAATATAAATCCCTGAGAACAATCAACTACTTGAGATCAAAAGGGCAGCATTTACCCAAGGACAACATTCAGAAGAGTTAGGAAAGAAGTGGGGAGGGAGTAGGGTGAGTATTTTCACATTGTTGCAATTGTAATAGATGATATGAAGCAAAATGTACATAAATTGTTGAATGGAAAACCGATATGCACCATAAACATTCATCCAATTCACAATTAAAAGTGAAAAAGCGAAACAAAGTCTAAACTTGTCATTTAATTGATAGTTCAAGCTAGAAGAACATTTTGAGGGGATAAGTACTCCTACAGGAAGTCAAGCTGCCAGACCTAAATCAGTTGATGGTGCTCAGAGAGCTGAGAGACCTGGAAAACTGTGGGAGACAATTGATCCTCATCTTCAGTAGGGAATCTAATAAAGCCGATCTCAGGATTCTTAGAAGAAAGAAGGCAAAAATATGGACTGAGTCCTGGTAGAGTTTGGGGATTTTTTGTTTGAGATATTTTAAGAATGTGATGATGGTTGAAGTGAGATTAATTTAGAGCTTCAATGACATTCTGTGGTAATTCTGGTTCAAAATTATTAATGATTTGGAATAAAATGTTAAAGATTTGCTTCTCAATATTTATTATGATAAATATGTATGCATGTGCATAAATATACATAATATATAAACAAACCATTTGCCATTTAAACATTTTTCCACATACAATTCAGTGACATTTGCATTTCATTTAAGTACTAGCATTCAATATTTGTCCTTTGTTGCTGATTCATTTCTCTCAGCATATTTTCATGGTTCATCGATATACTGTATGTATCAGAACTTCATTTAGATTTAAGATAGAATATGATTCCATTGTATGGATAGACTGTGTTTTATGTATCCATTCATACTGTTGTTGATTTAGGTTGTTTCATTCTTTGGGCCACCATGAGTACTGCTGCAATGAACACTGGCATTCAAGTATCTGTTTGTGTTCCTGCTTTCAATTTTGGGGAATATATAGAGGGTGATAAAAAATACGTGGAAAAATTTCTTCATTTTTTAATTCCATTTTTAAACAAATATTTTGAAGCTACCTCACATTACCTAGGAGTGGAATTGCTCGAACATATATGGTAGTCACTTTTGTGAGGGTTATGAAACTCATATGAGTTAGCACATTAGATGACAAAATCCAGAGCCAAAAATATCAAAATGAAATATAACTAGCAATATTGCAGAGTCTTGACTTGTGTCTAGATAATAAAAGTGTTACAGCAACCACAGGTAAAATAACGACTCTTCAGACACATAGGTCAAATGAATAAAGGTTTAGGTAGATCTACCATACATGTAATAGTAGTCAATTCTATAATAACTGCCAAAATGGATTACATCCTGGGATGTAATATAAGAAACATGTTTAGTAAAATAATGGGATAGGAAAACTACTGCTCCATAAGGTTTACTAGAATATTCTGGCTTAAGTGTGGGACTCAACAAGGTCAAATCATATGTCCAGAAGAGAAAGAAGAAGAAAATGAGCAGGCAGTAATCATATATGTGAAATAATCACACATATTAAAGGAACTGGAGATATTGAGGCTAGAAAAGAAGAGGATTGTTAGTGTCTTAGTTTCCCTGTGTAATTTGGATTGAATGTAGAGAAGCAAAAATGGACCCTAGTTGGGTAGTTCTACAGATAATTCATTTCTTGTCAACACAGATGTTCAAGTGGAGGTGAGAAACAACTCAAGATATTAGAGCACTAGATTTATGCCCCATTAGCACAGCAGAAAGATGCTCAATTCCTAGCAAAAACGTTGGTGGTTCAAGCTCACCAGCTGCTCCATAGGTGGTCTATTTGGTCTGTAAATATCCCAGTTTAGAAAACCCTATAAGGCAGTCTATCCTATAAGGTCAATATGAGTTGGAATTGTTTCAATGTCAATAGGTTTGGATTTCTGAGAATTGCAAAGTATATCAGAGATGATCTGCTAGTTCAACACCTTCAATTTTACAAGTATAAAGATTAACCGTGAAAAGAGCTAATAACTTGTCCATGGTATCTCAAGGTAGTATTTAAGTCAAGACTTTCTTACTCCAAATCAAGTGTTCTTTTCACTATATATATGAAAAATCGTGTCTATTTCATCTTGTGATGAGAATTTAGACAGCATGTCAATTGTAATTACTTCCAGTGTAAAGATTAGTTTGGTTTTAGGCAAAGCCTTTGCTACACAGAAAAGTGTAAGAAGAAAGATTCCCTCACTATACAGGAGCAAGCCTATTACATGTAAAAATATATCCTCCCCCCATCCCTGAAATGTGTACAAAATCTTAGGAAATACTAAACACTAACATTCTTCCCTATAGAACCATCTTTCATTTTCATCTATAGCAGCAGTTCTCAACCTGTGTGTTGCAACCCCTTTGGGGGTTGAATGACCCTTTCACAGGTGTTGCCTAAGACCATCAGAAAACATATATTTCCGATGGTCTTAGGAATTAAGACACTGCTCCTCTATCCATCTCCATGCAGATCCACCCACATGAAGATGTACTCACATATGAGTACCTGGCATGAAGGCATCATTGCGCCAACCCCATCACATACACCCTATACAAATACATGTGTATGTGACAGAGTTGGTGCCATAATGTACTTATGCAAACCAGTCACACAAGTGTAGAGAGCAGTTACTGTGTAGAGAAAAGTTACTGTGTAGAAAGCAGCTACTGTGTTGAAAGCAGCAGTATTGGAAGTGACACTTCATGAATTAAAATTACTGGGTAAATGTAAAATCATGAACCGTAAAATCAACTACTGCAAAAAAACAAAAACAAAAACCTGTACTATGGGAACTTAATCTGGATGGTGATCAGTCTTTTTATATTCAGCTGTGGTTACGTTCAATTTGTATGAATGAAAATACATCCTGCAAAAAAAACATTCTGCATATCAGATATTTACATTATGATTCTTAACAGTAGCAAAATTATAGTTATAAAGTAACAACAGAAATAATTTTATGGTTGGGGGTCACCACAACATTAGGAACTATAGTAAAAGGTCACCGGCATTAAGAAGGTTGAGAACCACTGATCTGTGGCAGTCATTCTACACCATTTCACTAAGTCCAAATCATCCTTTTTCACATGGACTGAGTGTTTCTGATTCAAGCTTTACCGCAAATTTCTCCGTGAAGCCAAGTAACATCCCCTTCTCCTTTCTGACCCTCACTTACTATATCTCTTGTGAGAGAATTGGGCTAAATAATCTCTAATGGCTCTTCCAGCCCTGACATCTAATAATTCTAAATTAAATGGCCTTCCCTTCTGTAGAGAAAATCAAGTCACAGAACAATTTACTGCAATCCAGTATCACTTACACATTTAAATTTATCCTTTAAACCTGCTTTGAATAGCGCACTGGACTATTTGTTCTGAGTTGAAATTCTCTTCTGTACAGTGTCACTCATCCTGATGAAAGCCACCATATAATAAGTAGGATAAGTTCTTTTGATAAAAGTGAATTAGGTAATGAGGCTAATATTTACCTTGGCCATGCTATAACTGGCTTCTAATGGATGAAGTTGGTATGAATCCTGTGACAGGATTTGACCTAAATTACATCTGAGTCTGTGCAATAGTGAGAAAAATTACTCTGGGGCTTTACTCTGTTTGACTTAAGCATGACTTTGGAACAGTTTATCTTTTAGATGTCAGTATCTATATGGAAATTAAGCCTGATAGCCTTCCTTGGGGGATTAAAATTGCTATGTCTGTATTAAAATTTTAATTATATTGTTGCCAATTTAAAGTAAAAATAATTTCCAAAGTAAGTATTTGGTTTCTAGAAGAGTTACTAAGAGAATCAGACACCAAAGGCACAATGCACTTGTGTTAATGTACAATAAAGGGGCTGGAGGTGGACATACCTGACCTGGTTTCCCTATTACCAAGCATTCATGGACCATCCTCCTCTACCGATTCTGAACCATCCATTCCTCCCACACCACTCTACCTCTATGTCAGGTTCAATAAAGCATTGCAATGTTCACGCAGAACTCACAGACAATACTCACAACGAAGGGGATTTATTAGGGAAATTGATAGTTTACCACAAGTCAGGATCAGCAAAGAGTAAGGGTACAGTCATTGCTCTCCTCAGCCAGCATCCAAGTCTCTCTCCAGTTCTTAGTCTCTCAGTCATGTCTTCTCTTGCCCATTGCCTCTGTGGTCCAGGAAGCCAGTCTATCTGTCACTTTGTCCCACAGTCCCATACTCTTGGGCCATATAATGAGAAGGTATCTTATAGTTTGGTCGCTGCTCCTCCGAAGCTCCAAGCCACAGTCAGTGATGCCCCTGGTCTCAGCGACCTCTGTCACCTTAAACAGTGATCTTAAGGACCTTCAAGGTGTCTGTCTCTGACATTGCTTCAAATATAGCTAATCATTACAGATGGAGGAGGAAGGAATATGAAAACTGACAAATTCTCTCTATTAGTGTTATATGCTCCTTATTTGCATACCCCCAACCAATTATATGATGGGAGTTACACAGACTTGAGGAGAAGGGTCATATTAAGAAATTTTACTCTACCACCCATGGAATCCATTTTTTCAGTTGTGTAAAATATCATTTTTTAATTGGTTTAAAAGAAATTTTAACAGCAGAGAAGGAAGCAATTTAGTAACTCGATTTAGGGGAGATAACTGGTGTGTGGGACTTAAAACGATGAGGTGGGTTGTGTGTTGGGCAAAATGTTCGGTCATTCAAATCCACCAGGTGCTTCAAGGAAGGAAGATGAGGCTTTGACCAGTGCTCCACATTGGACCCGATTGAAGGCCAAGGGCTCTTTTTCTTTACAACTTCCAAAACTTTCTGCGATGTGTCCCAAAACATCAATTCCACCTTATCCCATGTTCTCATCTTGGTTACCTGGAGGGTCACAGTTTTACCTTCTTCATTGACTTCCCTGCCTTTCATTTTATCTTCTGCTAGACTGCAACTGCAAACACCTTGATAAATTGCCAGTGTAACTTTGTTTAAATAATTTCCCATCAGTTATAGAACTAAAATGAACCTCCTGGTACATGGAACTATTCTGAAAAGATTTATATGTATAGCTCTGGGAAAATCCCCAATATATATTGACTGAAAACTGCACATGGATCAAGTGGCAGTCATGTGAAGAGAGCAAGGGAATACCTCAGGGTTTCACCTCAAGAAAAGTGTTCACCTAGCTTGTCTCATCTCACCATGTTTATTCAGTCTGTATGTTTAGCAAATGATCGAAGAACTTAAATCATGTGAAGAAGAACAAGGCATCAGAATTAGAGGAAGGTTTATTACCAACCTTCAAAATGCAAATGACACAACCTTGCATGCTGGAAGTGAGCTTGAAATATATGCTAACAAAGGTCCAAAATTGCAACCTTCAGCATGAATTACAACTCAATGTAAAGAAAACAAAAATTCTCCACAATTGGACAAATAATCGACATAGAGAAATAATAGAGAGCAACTTCAGAAAAGATTGAAGTTTTCAAGGATTTCCTTTTACCTAGATCTACAATCAATGTCTGTGAAAGTAGCAGTCAAGGAATAAAATAACTTTGCAAAACACAACTTTAGAGTATTTGAATTATAGTGTTGGTGAAAATACTTAAATTAACAAGGACTGCCAGAAGTAACAAATTTTTGTGAGAAGTAAAGCCAGAATATTTCTTAAATGCTGAGACTTTTATCTCATGAATTTGGACATTTTATCAGGAGGGGTCAGTCCCTTGAAAAGGTGCATCAGGCTTGGTAAAGTACAGGGTAAGAAAAACCGTAAAAGACCCTAAATGAAATTGATTGGCAGTCACAGCAACAATGGGCTCAAACAGCAATGGTTGTAAGAATGTATAGAACTGGGTAATGCTCCATTCCATTGTACATAGGGCTCTGTGACCTTTTTTTCAGCCTTAAGCTGCCATTTATTGGACACCCTCAAAGCAAGAGATTTGAAACAAAGCCCAATGACTTCCACATCCACTTTGGGATAGTAGTCATCTGCTTCTCACACTGAGGCATTTCAGTCTTAAGGTACCTATGGGTGTTAAAGAACTTGAAGGCATCTAACAATATTTATTTTTACCTAAATATTTTTGAAATGTATGAGTCTTGAAAGCAATTATAATATCGTTTGAGGGGCAGTTTCTATATATGTAGATAAAATAGATAAATGAGCTAGTAGAGAAAAGATGCACACCCATATATGGGTATACAATTATATAATTTATTTAAAATAGTAAAATATTAACTCTAAATAAATTGTTAAATGATATTGTAATTACTCAATTGGCTACTAAAATCTATGAAATATATGTCACCTACTGCCATTAAGTCAATTCTTACTTTTAGCAACCCTGTAGAACAGAATACAGCTGTCTCACCTGTAACTCTGAGACTTCAAATCTTTACAGGAACAAATAACCTCACCTTTCTCCCATGGAAAAACCCATGAGTTCGATCCACAGACCTTGTTTTTAGTAGCTTGGTGCATAGCCCAATATGACAACAGGACTCCCCAAA
>NW_022109980.1:1602992-1613491 GCF_000313985.2 Echinops telfairi | reverse complement strand
TATATTCAAAATAAAATAGATGGATTAAATGGAATACTAAAAAAAATTCAAATTATCAAAAATAGGGCAAAAATGAACTGAAAAAAATGGACAACAAAAAGAAAAATATTATAGACTTAAAGCAAAGCATAATAAAATTTAATGTAAACTGTGGGAAAATGTAAATTAATCTAAGACATTTTTCCAGTTGATAGGTAAAAAAAGAAAATAATAAAAAACCCAAACACTAAACAAACCAGTGTAACCATACAAATTCTTTCTTAAAATCAAAGCACTTTAAGAAAGTATAGATAGGTTAAAAATAAATGGTTAAAAAGGGAATTACTAGGTAAATATTATTCAGAAGAAACCTACAAAGAAAGTGCACAAATAAGAGAAATTGCCAAGGATAAAGAGAGGCATTACATAATATAGTAGGGTCTCTTCATCGAGAAGATATATCAACCCTAAATGTGCATACACCTAACATTAGAGGCCTGTAGCAAATGATTCTGGAGCAATTACATATCCATATCCAGAAAGTAAACCTCAAACCATATCTTACATCTTATATAAAAATTAACTCAAAACAGATTATACATCTAAATGTAAGATACAACTTTTAGAGACACATTAGAGAAAAACCTTTCTTTGTGTCCCACACAGTGTTCTTAAATACAACATCAAAAGGATAATCAATTTCAAGATAAAGTTTGATAAGTTGGGCTGCTTCAAAATTAAATCTTTTACCTGAAAATTACTCTATTAGAGGAAGAAATGACAAGCTACAAAGCAAGAGACAAGTGTTTCAAATCAAGTATTTACCAAAAAAGTTGTATCCAGAATATATAAAGAATGTTAAAAGGCACCAGAACACAAAAAGCTAATTTTTAAAATAGGTAAAACAAGCACTTCAACATAAAAGATAAATGGCTTGAAATTTTGCATGTCGACAAATGCTCACTCTCAGTAGCCATTTTTGTTTGTTTTCAGCTGCTCCTAAGTCAGAGCCTCAACTCATGGCAACCCTACACACAGTCATCCCCAGGATTGTGTCAGCGTCAGGACTGGTTATGGATAAGACGATACTTATCCACAGCATTTTCACTGGATAATTTTCAGAAGAAATCATCAAGACTTTCTTCTGGTCTGTCTTAGTCCAGAAACTGCAATGAAACCTGTTCAGGAACAATAGCAACATGCAAGCTTTCACTGTCAGGTGATGGCTGTAAACGAGGCGCATTGGCTGTAATCAAATCTATCAGTTACTCTCCCGTGGAAGATGAGTATTCTATCACTGATTTGTCACTGCCCTTCTATCATGAATTATTATTAGTCATTAAGTAAATTCTAATTAAGATCATGATGAGATACCACAACACATCTATTATAATGGCTTTTTAAAAATGAGAATGCTCAATGTTTTAAGAGGAAGCAGAGCGACTGGAATACTCATCCATTGCTGGTAAGGATGAAAACTGATACTCGCAAGGAAGATGTATGAGAGTGTTTAACACTTCACCCAATCCAAACCCAAACAAAAACACTGTTCTCAAGTCAATTCCAACTCATTGCAGCCCTACAGAAGAGAGTAAAACTCCATAAAGTTTCCACGAGTATACATCTTTAGACGAGTGGACTGCCTCAATTTTCTCCAGCATAGCAGGTGATGGGTTCAAACAGCTGACCATCCAGTAAGCACCCCAATATTTAACAATCTGCACCACCTAGGCTCCTTGTATTTACAGCTACTTTAATCATAATAATCGGAAACCAGAAACCATCCAAATGACCATTAATAGATGAATGTACAAATAACCTGTGTTCCTACAATGATAAACTGCTCAGCAAGGAAAAGCGATGCAAAAACATGATGAATCTCAGATGCATATGCTAACTAAGAAAAGTTAGCCTTAAATAGCAAAACACAACATGATTTGATTTATATAATATTTTCAAAAAGGCAAAAATATATACTGCATCGATATTGCAGTAGGGTCAATTTTCTTGGAGTGCAGAACCTCTTTGAAAGAGCCCTGGTAATGCAGTGGGTAAGTGCTTGACAAAAGGTCAGCCGTGTGAAATGACCAGCTGTTCTGTGGGAGAAAAGACTTGCAAATCGCTTCCTGTAAAAATAACAGTCTAAGAAACCATACAGGGTAATTCTTGTAAATTTAGTTATAGGTTTGAATCTATTCAGCAAAAACAGGAACTATCTGTATCTTAACCTTGATATGGTTACACATGTATCCATCTGTCAAAACGGACATTAAAAAAAACCAACCTTAAAAAAGACATGTGAATGTAGGCCCTCTATGAGATGGATTGACACAGTGATTGAATCAGTGGGCTCAGGCATAGGGACAAGCATGTGAATGGCACGGGTCGGTCTGGTGTTTCGTTCTGTTGTGCACAGGGTTTTTATGGGTCAGAATCAACTCTCTGCCACTCAACAACAATTTTAAAAACCAAGATGGGACAAAGGGAGAGAACCACACGCATGTCCACATTTACATTCCAGAAAAACAGCATCTCTACATGTCTTTGGGTCAGACATAATTGCATGTTTTCATTTCATTGTTTTTATTTTAATTCTGGATACAGTGCTACACTCCATGCTGCAAAACCTCCATGGTGTTGCTCATTAACAGGGCAATCATAAATTACATCTCTGGCCTTTATTTCTGTCCTACTGCACTGAGTAGATAATGCAGTCTCATGTTTACTACAGTATCCTGGCCTTTACTTCAACCTTTTAGACAAAGCACCTTCTTTAAGGAGGAGTGCCACAGCTCCGAAGATCTCTAAATGCTTTCAACTCTTTGTAAATAGGTTATTATATAGAGTCAGTACACAATTAATTTATTCAGGATAAAGGAAGCAGCCCTAAACTCACCTGAAAATTGGTAATTCTATTTCCCGTGTAGTAAAATTAGAATCTCTGTCATTTCCTGTTTTACTATACACTCTTAAAATATTTTCCACTACTGCAATAACTCTCAGCAGAGATTATAAAAGAATTTCCTGCTCAAGTCATAAGCAATGCACTTTCACAGTCCAAGATATGCTCAAAGAAAAATCCCTTACGTTTAAGTATTGCTGAATAAATTTTAGAATGCTCTCATGTTTAATGTCATTGGACTCCCCTAACACAACCCTGAATGATAATCAGAAACAATTTTTCAATCTTTCCAAAAGATGAAAACTGAGGTTCAGTGAAGTTATGTGATATGCACAAGATCACATAAGGCATAAGTAATGCAGGTAGAATGAATATTCCGATTTTGTGATCTTGATTGAGTTCTCAGAGTATATTAATGTAAGGCTAAAATAAATTTTGTTTCAACTCTTATTGGAGAAAATTATTAATGGGAAATTGTGTTTGTTTCCCCTGCTTTGGGAAGAGCAATATACTGAAAATAGTTGTAATCATTCATGGATGCTGAAAGACCTTCCAAGCACTTCAGGGTCCTCAATTCTCTCACTATCCATTCTCATCATGATGCATTATTTATTATCGGGCGCAAGATAAGTGTTTGAAACCAAAGAAGTACAAGCTCAGGCTATGAAGATTGATTCCCTGACTGGAGACTCTGAGCTCGCCTCTAACTTCAGTTGATTATAGACTTTCCGACCACAGCCTGGACCACCAAGGTTAGAGGGCTATGGCTTAATCCCGGACACATTGTATCCCGCATATCTGTGTTAAATTCCTCTTTCCTCATTCTTGCATAATTTTCTTTCAAAGGTTGAACAGTGGTCCCCCTCTTCTTCTAATTATTGAATTGACTCTTCCTCATTCAGTGTAACACAGAACTACGATTAGTTCATTTGAATGAAAACCATTATATCTCCAGTACCACGTAGAGGACTGAGCATATGTGATAAAAGGTAAATATAAATTGTTGAGTAAATAAGTGAATGAATGAAGTATAATGTTTTTTTATCTCCATGACAAAAACTAATACTTAAAGCTATTTTGATAATAATTTGCTTCCAACACAATGTGAGGGTCATAGTCCAAAACACACAGAGAATTAAAAATAAACAAACAGAAATGCCTGTGATTATAATTGTATTCTGCTTCAGGATAGAAGGGAGATCTGAAATATAACATCACAGAGTTCTTAGATTTCTTTTGAATTCTTTTAATGCTAGAAAAAAAAAAACCAACCGTTCAGTAGTATATACTCTTATTTGCATTTTCCCTATTTTGGTTCAAAAAATGACATTCATATTCTAATTTTCTCTTTAAAGTCCTCTTGAAAACTTAAGAAACTAGCAAATGTTGTCAATCTAAACAAACATCCCTGATTGAATTTTTCCTTCCTGAACACTCATTGAGGGTTATGCGTTTAAGGGTTTTTTATAACTTAATCTGCATAACCTTGAAGAGTCTCTTCATCTTTTAGCTGATTAAAAACATTTTTCACAGCCAGTAAAGCAAAATATGACTCCATGCTATGTGTATTTAATAGAGGAAATATGCTTTACGTGCTCCATTAAGTCATTTGTGAAATTGTATTAGTGCCATGCCATTAGTGTACCTCTTTCAGATACATCTGTGGCCCTATCTTGACAGGCAAATGAACAGTTTCATCAATCTACATGAATACTTGTAATGACCTTCTGATCCAAAGAAAAATAGCTATCTTATGAGGAGTTACAAAGGAAATTAAATGTTGTTTTCACTAGACTACCAGGGAAATTAATGGAACAAGATAATATCAGATATTCTTGATAGTAGATAATGGCATACTTTAGATATATTACTAAATTATGTCTATTTTGAGGTTAAAATTAAAAATTATATTATGTGGACAGAGAAAGATGATTAGAAGGACAAGAATGGTACTTAAAATATGGTTACTTGTCTAAATGTCAACAAAATTATTAGAATAAAATTAAAATTTTTATCCATAGCATAAGTGTTAAATCACAAGCATATTGTAAAAGTTGATAGTGTACAAAAAGCAAGTGTTCCTATTTAAAATATGTCACAACATCATAATAATCTTTTTGCTATTGAATAAAAGGTTATGATTGTAGCAAAATGGTATCATCTTTACCTTTTTGCTCAATGCTTTCACTATGATCCATTTTTTAAACTTTCAAAGATAGATTTCAGATGTCACAACCCACTTTCCTTCTGTCTGTCATTTTTTTGGTTTTTGAACATTTATTGTTAGTGTATATTGTTTCCATAACAATAAATCACAGCAGAAGTGACATTTTCTGAATCATAGTCCTCTCAAATTATTTAACATTTTTCCAATATTTTTTTCCATTTTTATTTCATTCCCATCTCTCAATGCATACCTTGCTAATTATAAACGTGCTGTTGATAGAAAAATTAACATAACCACTAAGTCCACTGTGTCCACCCAATTGAAAGTGCTCTGTACTTACTCTGACAACATATTCTGCCTACTCAAATTCATTTCATAAATGCCACTTGGCACTTTAAGTAATCATTTCATAGGTATTTCCCCAATGATCCCAAACTCAGTGTAAATCCATTGTATACAATAGGTAAGGTGGTTAAAATTTGAAATTCAGAATGAAAAATGTGAGGTCAAATCTTGGATGACCATGTGAGTTATTCATCTGAAAAATAAGGATGACCTCGGTGCCTAATTGTAAGGTTATGGCCGTCCTTCACAGTATTCAATACTCATACATTCTTTCAAATTTGTTTGAACAATATTCAAAAAGTTATACACCCAGAAGAAATATCATTGAAGCTTGTTTGCCAAGAAAGAAAAAAGGTCTGTTCCATTTCAGTGTAACTTTCAAAAGATATTGGCACACAATTCTTATGGTTTTACTATATTAATCTCACTTTGACAATTGTATAAAATCAAGGTTTTATCTCGTCTTCTTAAGGTGACTAAAAAATCAGAGCCCACCAGGAGAGGGATGCTAAGAATATAGGATCCTGAGCCTGTGTTTAGCTTCCACGTCTGCCATTTATTAGCTATGAAACATTGGAAAATATGCCCAAGCACCTTAAGTGTTAGTTTCTTTCTCGGTAAAGTGTGATGATATCAATACTTAACCTTATTGTAAGAATTAAATGAGTTAAATAATATGAACAATATAGAATATCACTACGTGCACTACTTTCAAATTATTGTTATATTTGTTTTCATTCTTTCAAATGTTCAGAACTCTGTTTTGAATATTTATGAAATATAAAAGGATTAGAATTATACCAAGTAGGTCAAACCCACTGCCATCAATTCGATTCTGATTCACAGTAAGCCTAAAGGACAGAGTAAAACTTCTCAGTATGTTAGTTGCACTAAGAAAAGAAGAATTACCACTCTCAATTATATCTATGATCCATTCAAGACTCACCACTTACAGAAAACTTACTAGGCTAGCTAGCAAACTGTATTATCTAGCCACAGACCTGTTTTTATAAAGCCTGTCAGCTAAAAATGTTTGATTTTATTTTAAAAGAATTTTAAGCATAAGAGAAGAATGTGTGACAGAGACCATATGTGGTCTTCAAAACCAAAAATACCTCCTATGTGTTCCTTAACAGGAGAAAACAAAAAGCTTGCTGAATTATGATCTATATCCTTCACTTTGTATTTAACCCCTTACTCTCTCAAAACAAATCCTGTGTTCTCTGTTACTAATGTGTAGCCTTAATAAACATCCCATCATTATTATGTCACTAAGGTATTTCAGGCAAATAGACTATTTTAGTTTTTATAACCTTGTGATAGGCAATATTAATATAATATTATAACCCTGTGCTAAGTAATATTCATTCCCTCATATTATAGATGAGAAAACAGAATCCAATGGCTAGCCATGATTTGCACTTCAGTCTTTCACTTGTAAGTGCTTCTTCTGTTTCTACCTTGGCCCCTGGCTATTGTGTGTTTGTTGTCTCAAACCATTGAAATTGGATGTATGTGTATTTAATTTTATAAATTCCCTAAAGGCAAAAGCTATGTGTCTTTCACAACACACAGAGAATGGGGCATGCACATGGCTATTCAATAAGGAATTATTAAATGTATAAGTTAATTCAGGTCAATGTTTACTCAACAATGAAGTGTTGGATATGCAAGGTAAACTTGGGGAACAAAATAAACACAAATCATGCACTCATGTCAACTGCAGGTTATGTTTCTTGGTACTTATTGATGTACATCATCAACAAATGACTTTCAACCTTAAAACACACCATGTGGTTCTCATTTATCTAGATGTCAATCAGAATCACCTTCTAATTATTGGTCCAGAAATATGTGGCTTAAATTACCAGTTACCATGGAATCAGATGCATTACTCTACCACTTCAGCATATCCTGGGAATTTACTTTTTGTTAATTCTTCTGACTCATGTATAGCTTCTGATTAATTTTGTTTCCGACTTTGCATTTTACTACTGTTCCTTTATATAATTTATTCAGCTTCATTCTAACTCAATATTCTCTCTACTCCTTCCTCACTCATTAATACCGATAGAAGGCAAGTGAGTGGAATAGATTTTAACTGGAGAGCTGAAGGCAGAGGTCCTCTAATGAACACAATACAGCTCCTACCCTCAAGCATCTCATAATCATTTAGAATACATCAATATATGTTGAAGCAACACCTGTAAAATTACAAAATAGTAAACTTTAATTTACATAATTTAACTACTGATTTAGAAAAAAATATGCTAAACCAACACTATGAACTCCACTTGTTGTACTGTGGTGGCTTTTGTGATGCTGGAAGCTATGCCACTGGTATTTCAAATACCAGCAGGGTCACTCATAGTGAAGAGGTTTCAGTAGTGCTTTAAGAATAAGAACAGATGAAGAATTAGAAAGAGGACATCCCTTTCTGACAAATTAGCCACTGATAAGCAAATGAATAGCAGCAGAACATTGTCTGGCATTGTGCCACAAGACAAACCACTCAGGTTGGAAAACAGTCAAAATATGACTGGGGAAGAGATGCCTCCTCAAAGAAGAGCTGACAGGATTGACATGGATGGAGCAAAACTTTGTGGCACGTTTTTCTGAATGGGAAAGCTTCAACATGAAAAGAAGCAGCTGCAAACAACCATTAATAATCAGGATGTGGCATGCTTAGAGTATGAAGCATGGAAACCTGAGAATCCTAAAGAGTGAAATGAAATGCATCCAGATTGATACCCTAGTGGATAGTGAGCTGAAATGGACTGATATCAATCATTTTGAATCAGAAAATCATATGACTTACTGGACTAAGAATGCTAAATTTGAGAGGAATGACATCACATTCAGCATAAAAAAGACGATGGCAAGATCCACCTGGAAGTACAATGCTATTTGTGATAGGGTAATATCTATACAGCTACAAGGAAGACCAATTAAGAGAACCGTTATTCAAATTTGTGTATCAATCATTAAAGCCAGGGAAGAAGAAATTGCAGAATTCTAACATCTGCTTCAATCTGACATTGAGCACACATGAAATCAAAAGGCATTGTTAATTACTGGTTTGGGGAATGAAAAAGTTAGAAACGAAGGGAAATGATGGGTAGTTGAAAAATATTGCCTTGATGACAGAAACAACGTTGGTGATTGCCTGATAGAATTTCTTAGGACAAAGACTTATTACTTGCAAATGCTTTTCAAAAACAACGGAAATAGTGATTATACATGTGGACATGGCCAAATGGAATACAGAGGAATCTAATTCACTACATCCATGAGAAGAGATAATTGAGAAAATCTGTATCATCAGCCATAACAAGGCTAGAGAATGACTGTGAAACAGACCTTCAATTGCTCATATGCAAATTCAGTTTGAAGCTGAAGTAGAACAAATCCACCAAAGCCAAAACCAGCCTTGAGCACAGCCCACCGGAATTTTGAGATCATCTCGATCAGATTTGGCACATTGAACAAAAATGATCAGACAAGTGGTGAAATGGCGTCAAGAACATCATACAAGAGGAAAGTGAAAGGATATTTAAAAGGACTGTAACGAAAAAAAGACAAAAGTGGTTGTCTGAAGAGATTGAAATTTGATATTAAACCCTAAAGTGATTAAGAAATGAGGAAGTATAAGAGCTGAACAGAACATTTCTAAAGGCAACTCAAGAAACATTAATGAATTATGATGAAATGGACAAAGACTTGGAGTTTGACAACCAAAAGGGAAGAACATACTCAGAATTTCTCAAGTAAATTACCTGAAGAAAAAATTCAACCTGAAGTTGCACTATTGAAGGGCATACTATTAAAGACATACACAGTCACAGAATTAAAAAATGGGTTGAATTTCAACCATTTCAAGAAGTAGAACATGTTCCATAACTGATTAAAGAAGTCTAAGGGGCACTGAAGGTATTAGCAAAAACAAGTTTCCAGGAATTGACAGATTACCAATCAAAATGTTTTAAAAACTGATACTGAATTGGAAACACTCACTAGTCTCAGCCAAGAAATTTGGAAAACAGCTGGAGGAAACCAAGGAACTGGAGGACATCCATCTTAGTGCTCACTCAATGAAAGATGATCCTACAGAATGGGACATTTATTAACCAATATCATTAATGACACATACAGGTACAGTTTTGCTGAAGATAACTAAAAGTGGTTACAGCAGTACGTTGATAAAGTGCTTCCAGAAATTTATGCCAAATTCAGAACAGGACATCGAACAAGGAATATCATTGCTGATAGCAGATAGATCTTGGTTGGAAGCAAAAAATACCTTAAATTCACGTGCATTTTATTGACTATTCAAAGACATTCAGTTATATGAACAATAAAAACTATGGAAAATACTATGAAGAAAGGAATTCCAGAATACTTCATTGTGTTCATGAAGAACCTGTACATTCATCATGGAAACAGTAGTTAAGAAATCAAATGATCTATTGCATTGTACATCTACAGCACAAAACCATTCACAGTGCTAAAGAGCAAAGGTGTTACTTTGAGGACTAAGATGGTAAAGCAGCGGTTCTCACCCTGTGGGTCACAACCCCTTTGGGGGTCGAACAACCCTTTCACAGGGGTTGCCTAAGAACACCTTTTTCCGATGGTCGTAGGAACTGAGCCACAGCTCCTCTATCCATCTCCAGGTGGGTCCGCCCACATGCAGATACACCTACATACCAATACCCGGCATGAAGACTGTTGTTACCCAGGCTACACCATGCTTCAAGACAAAATTTCATTTATTTGTAATTAGAAATAAATATTTCACAATATATAATGACATTGTTTTTGTGATTAATCGATATGTTTTAATTATGTTCAATGTGTAACAATGAAAATACATCCTACATATAAGATATTTACATTACAATTCATAACAGTAGCAAAATTACAGTTTTGAAGCAGCAATTCAAATAATTTTTTATTTGGGGTCACCACAACATAAGGAACTTTAGTAAAGGGCCGTGGCACTAGGGAGGTTGCGAACCTCTGTGCTCACATGTACCTGTTCCAAGACATGGTATTTTCAATCACCTAATGCGCATGTCACAGCAGGATACTGCACAGCAAAGAGTG
>NW_022109980.1:1594042-1602022 GCF_000313985.2 Echinops telfairi | reverse complement strand
TTTTCTCTTTTTAAGATTTATTGATTAAAAAAATCACATATCATACACTTACATAGTTAAGTCGCTTTAAAAAAGAGTTATATATACATAATCACAGTTTGAGTGCTCCCTCCCCATTCTGCTTTCACTGTTTGTTCCCCAATTCCACACCTCCTCCACTCTACACCCCTGATAAACCATTACAACAGTTATTCTCTCTATACATCTATACATCCATAACTTCTCTGCTTCATAAGCTGGTAAACTAACAGAACCAATGAAAAGCAAAAACAAAATGAGACAGAAAGAAGAAAAAAGAAAAATATATATAATTATAAAAATAAAGAGTAAGAAAGAAAAGACCACCAAAACTATTTTTTAAAAGCCAGAGAAGAAATTTATGTCGTGGAACAAGCAAAAAATATTTAATCCTAGAGCAAATTCAGGTTGAGTCCAGAGGGTGGTCAACTGACCAATTATCACATTATAGCATATTTCCATCTACCATAATCAAGTTAACTATAACCTTTGTCTGGTAGCTCAGCTGATAGAGTCCCTCACCTGTGGCTGAGGGGAATCTGCCAGCGGCTTCATCTGTCTATATATTTGCAGATAAGTTTGGGCTCCCACTGTCCTCCACAGACTTCTACAAATTGGTTGTTCACAATTTAAGCTCTAATACTTTTCCTTTCATCATATTTGAATTTTGTTATCAAACTTGGATCACACAAGCTAGTATGCTTCTTTTGTGTGAACTTAGACCCCAGACACTATTGCAATTGATAGCCAGGCACCATCTGCTTTCTTTACCACAGTTTACTATCACACACTTATCTTCTTCAGCAATCTCCTCATGAAGGCTAGTATCAAGCAGGCAAAGGTTCTTTTCTGGTGTGCTAAATTGTAGAACGGAATCAGGACGATCTGATATATAGAGTAGCATTGTGTGTTCTAGCTTGAATTATGTCCTCCAACAATATGTGGAGTCCTAAACCCTGGCGCCTGTGATAGTGAGTTTTTTAAGACAGAGTAGGAATGCCAAGGACTGCCAAGAGTCACAAGAAGCATAGAACAGTGTTGCTCTCAGAACCCACAGAAGGAATCAATATAGCTGATGCCCTGATTTGGATTTCTACCTCCAGAATTGTAAGGCAATAGACTTTTGTTCTTTAAAATATCCTATTTTGTGGTCTTTTGTTACTCCAACCCTAGGAAACTAAAGCACTATGCAATTAGAAATAAGAGCACAGCCTTGATGACGATGTGATTGCAGCACTATCAGAATGGGAAAGAAATGAAACAACCAAAATGCTCACAAATATGTATGGAAATGAATTTTCTACAGTACATGGATGGGATGAATAAATACTGAGGGAAATCTCCCTCCTAGACCACCTAGGTAGGTTGTTTTTATAGATGCCACTCTCCCACCCCCACTCGTTAACCTCCAACATCCAAAAAGAACAAACTCATATATCCTTCTTTAGGGACTAGTCCTTCCCGGTGTAGCTTGTACAATGTATCTTCTTCATTTCTAAGGGAATTTGTTCCTTCATCGCGCAGTCTGTGGCATCTTCAATACACTTTGCCATCACCATAACTCAAATGCATCAATTCTATGTTGGTCTTCCTTTCTCATTGACCAGCTTGCACAAGCAAATGAGCTTCCAAAAAGTACCCTGGCTTAAGTGAGGTACCTTAGGCTTCAATGTGGTATCTTTGTTTTTTAACACTTCAATGGTGGCCGTTATTATTTGCCATAAATTCAGATTAATTTTATTTAGCCATCTGTACCAAGCTAGCTCAATTGAGTGAGTAGAAGAACACTGTGTGTTAAGAGTGCAAAAGTTTTATTCCAGTGAGTGCTGAGTGTTTTACATGCATCATTTTGTTTAATAGCCACAAAACCATTTATCAGATAGATATTACTCTTTTTATTTAATAATTGGAATCTGTGATGCAGAGAAGTTAGTTATCTTCCTAATAATAAAGTAGCAGAGACAGAAGTGGAACCCAAATTTGGCTTATACAAAATCTAAGCATATGCTATGAAGCATTACATCTTGATTCAATTTATATCTATGTCTACCGAGGCAAGTAAACTACAGTTCGGTAACTTAAATGCAGCCAATTTCATATCATCTATTAAAAATTACAGATATATGTCAAATGTTGAAATTCTGATGGCTTAGTGGTTACCTCTTGGGCTGCAAATTGGTAGATCCTAAGTTTGAAACCAGCAAGAACTCCACAGGAGAAGGACTGGGCTTTCTACTCCTGTAAAGAGTTACAGTCTTGGAAACTCACAGGAGCAATTCTACCTTGTCCTATAGGGTCTATATGAGTGGAGACAGAATCAAGGGCAGTGAGTTTGAGTTTATGGTATTATGATATGGCAAACAAACCCAAAAATCATATAATTAAGCTTTAGAACAAATTTCTCCTTAATTGCTCAAAGTCCTCTAATATAAAAAACAGGGTATTATAATAGCACTGAATTGAAAAAGACTTCTTGATTTATTCTGTCAACAAGGGACAGAGTAGCAGATCAGCTTTGAGGTTCAAATGCTAATATAAGTATAAAACTCAGTTAATTTACACAACAAATAGGACAAAAGTTTAAAAATAGTTTAGGCCAATAAAGCTTCATTTCGGTAAAAATGTGTTTTATTGTGGAAAGGTAGTGCTGTTTTGAAACAATACAGATGATCCCATGATGCCCAAGAGAAGTGGTTAAAATGAAAAACTGTGGAAAAAAATAGAAGAGGACAATTGGGGACCCTTGCTTCCAAACAAAGAAAACAGTTCAGGCAATAGTTTCAGCTCCCTTGGAATAAATATTTGAAAAAGAGAAAAGACACTTCCAGGAACTGGACAGATTCAAGACAGAAATAAACATTAGAGAAGTAGGGTCACTAGAAGCAGATCTCTTTTTCATTTACCTTTATTTATTCTAAGAGCAAACAAAAAATAAATTCTAGAAAATCCACACACTTGCACCAGGGTTGTATATTGGACAACTAACCTGGAGCACCAAATAAACAGACACCCCATCAAAAATGTATTTGATAACAATTATTTTTCTATCTCCTTGGAATTCTTCTTAAATCAATCTGAGAATATCTAAAAAGTAATAAACTCATGCCTAACAACCAAGTAGTCATTTGATGGTAAATTCTGATAGCATAGTCTTATCACAGAACACATGGAATTTATCTTTATTCTATTGCCTGAACTATCACTGTGAGGAACATGTAAGCAATAGTTTTAAGGGTACAATTTTGTATATGTGGAGCAAAGACCTTATCTACACCTGAAAAAATATAGCCTAAATGCAGTATCACCTTTTTGTTTGTTTATAAAACACTTAAAACCAGTGGTTTTCAGCCAAGGGAAATCTTGACCTCCTTCCCTCCAGTGGTACAATTGGTAAGTGCTCAGTCACTAACCTAAAGTTTGGCAGTTCAACGCCACCGAGCAGTTTCACAGGAGAAAGACTTGCAACCTCTTCCAGTAAATATTATACCCTAGAAAACTCCATAGGGCAATTCTACTTTCTCACAGGTGGTTTCTCTGAGTTTAAATCAACTTGACAGAACCTAACAACACCCTCAGCCCCAGAAGACATTTGCAAATATCTGGAGATATTTTTGACAGTCACATAATGTGGCAATACTCCTGGCACCTGGTGGATAGAGGTCAGGAATGCTACTCAAGATCCTGCCATACACAGGACAGTCCTGCAGAACAGAGGATTATACAACCTCAAATGACAAGTGCTGAGTTTGAGAAATTCTGCTTTAAATTATCCACAATATGACCATGCCAATTGCCTTGAAACAGAACAAATTCCCAAACTCTCTGGACTTGAAGTCATCATTTACTCCAAGTTCATCTCGCTTTCATTGTTTTGCACCACTTTAACCTTCAACTCCACTTAGTCCAAGACTGTTTGGCTTAGCTTAGCTCTGTGTTTCTTTTATAGAAGGAAAAGAGCTAGTATGACTATTTCTTCTGGGAAAAAACATAGAATAATTCTGATACCTAACTTGTTCCATTCGTAAGTCTTTAGTAGAAGATGTTGTTCTTTTTAAGTGTCATCAAATTAATTCCAACTCACAGAATGAGACACTGCCCAGTCCTACACCATCCTTACAATTGTTCTTACATTTGAGCACATAGTTCCAGCCACGGTTTCAGTCCATCTCACTGAGAGCCTTCCTCTCATTCAATTCTCCTCTACCAAACATGAAGTCCTTCTAGAGGGATGGACCAATCCTGACAGTATGTCCAAAGTATGTAAGACAAAGTCTCACCAGACTTGCCTATAAGGAGCACTTTGGCCTTATTTCTTCCAAGACAGACTTGTTTGTCCTTTTCACAGTCCATGGTACTTTCAATATTTTTTCTCCATCACCACAATTCAAATGCATTTATTTCCTCAGTTTTCCTTGTTCATTGTCCAACTTTCACATGCATTTGAAGTGATTGAAAATACCACGGTTTAGGTCAGGCACAGCTCAATCCTCAAAGTAACATCTTTGCTTTGCAACATTGATTGAAAATACCATGGATTGGGTCAGAAGCACCTTAATCCCCAAAGTACCATCTTTGCTTTCCAGATTTGACCAGTACAACTCATGCTTTGATCTCTTGACTGCTGCTTCCATGAGTATTCATTGTGGAGCCGAGTAAGACAAAATCCTTGACAACTTTTGTCTTTTCTCCATTCATGATGATGCTACCTACTGGTCCAGTTGTGAGGATTTTGGTCTTCTTTACATTGAATTGTAACCCATACTGAAGCAGTAGATACTGCTTCCATATTCCAAGCCTCCAGATCAGTCTGTCCTTGCCAGCCAGCTCTGCAATCAGCAGGAGATTCTGAAGTATTTTGTGCTAACTGGAAAGACATTGTGAAGAGCCAACACTTTACCATGACTCCAATGGTTGCTTCTTCTTGCAGTGGTAAAATATGGAGACAGAGCAGGAGTTATAACATATTCCTTTAGTCAGTATTAAAAATTAATTGAACCAATATAGCAGAACTTATATAGAGAGCCAGTGTTTCTACACAAGAGCAACATTTCTCTGCTGGAAAGTAAGACTACCAGACTTTTAATATGGATCGTGATGCTGTGTGTTAGGTGTTAGGCTACTAGCAGCAAGGTCTGTGGTTCAAACCCACCAGCTACTCAACGGGAGAAAGAAGATTCTGTCTGCACCTGTAGAGAACCATAGTCTTGGAAACCATCTATCACAGCAGTTGTTAACCTATGGGTTGCCACCCTTTTGGGGGACAAACAACCCTTTCACAGGAGCCGCCTGATTCATAACAGTAGCAAAATTACAGTTATGGAGTAGCAACAAAAAATAATTTTGTGGTTTGGGGGTCACTACAACATGAGGAACTGTATGAAGGGGTCACGGAATTTGTAAGGTTGAGAACCACTGATCTATAGGATTCCTGTGATTTGGAATCAACTCAATGGTGGTGCGCTTTGGTGGGAGGAGGTGACTACTATATAAAATCATCGTATTTGGGATCATGTCTTGACCTTGACATATCTGATACCTTGTAATGATAAGCTGTTGAAAAAGTTCTTCAATACATTACCAATGAACCTAAAAGACAATCTTGGTTCATATGAATGGCAACAAAGCACTTCATGAGAGAAGAAACAGGCTAAATTAAAAACTCAAGGAGAGGAAGTAGGTGAGAAAAAGATTTAGATTTATTCTGGATTGATAAATCTTGGCCTCATTTTGGAAATGTTTTAAGTTCTGTAAAAAGATTACTGAAGAAGTTGTTCTGAGAAAAATAATATATTTTTAAAGAATAATGGGTCTCCTACAGCCACAATTTTCATAACTCCTAAATTGGAATCAAAGTTGAATTGAGTTTGCTGTGGGAATCTTTGCATGGAAATGTCCATTCAAATTAGACCTAACAAAAATATTGATTATGCCTTGATTATAGAACTTATCACACTGATTATGTAACCTTCGAAAATCCTTCTAGTCCCTAAAGATCCTCTCCTAGTGTATCTCTAGTAGAAAACAGGAATTTCCTTTATGGCTTTTAGTGCACAACAGGGTAAAATTGCTTTTTTAATACATTACTCAGATTATTATCTTTACCCTCTGTTTCTTTCAGTGTTGGTCACTTTTAAGAATTACTACATTACTCCCTTTCCCAAACAAATGTTCTAATAACCAAAGGCACCTGCAGAGTTGTTAAGTTTTGGCCTACAACGGAGCCCAAATCATCCCTTTAGATCTACACCAATTCATTACTCACAACATGAATGTAAATGATAGTACAGTATAGGAATACCAGATTTTATGAAGGTTTGAGTCTGTGTAGAGGTTTTCAATTATAGCTGTATAAACCATTTGAAATTAGATTGACCTCTTCTCTTAAAGTCCATCAACTATCCTACCAATGCAAATGTGTCACTAGGCAAAATGCTCTGAAGGCTCTGGCCTTCTCGCATGCTGCCTCCCCGATTTCTGTCTCGCCTCCAATCTTAGGGTGCTTTTCAGTGTATTTTCTCAATAAACATACATGTTTTCCTAAGTGAATCATTTAATCAGCTGTGTCACTATAGACTATGCCCAGTACTTCACTGGAATTATTTTTATGCCTGTGCTTATACTAAAGCAAAAGGTCTTGCATGTGGCAGTCATTCAATTGCACACTAATGAAAGAAAAAGAAATTTCTATAACATAGAATGCTATGAAATCACCAAAACATGGTGGAAATATAATTACTGATGTGAAAAATCTTTATAAATATTATTTTGAGAAAAAGCAAATTACAGAATTAATTGCTGTAAAATTGTGCCACATATATTCAGATTTTCTGGAAGGAAATATATTTTAAAAGATGAGTAGTAATATCTGGGTGATAAAACGTTGGGCGAATTCTATTTTCCTCTTTATATATTCTTTTCCTAAAATTTTCCATGATTAGCTTTAAAAATATTGTTGCAAATAAAAATCATTTTGATAAAATGAAGGTAGCAAAGTTCTCTTTAGACATAGTTATTATTAAGCTGAGGTAAAAGAACTGATAAGGAGAAAATGAATTAGATTGAAATAAAGCAAAGGGAAGAGAAGAGCTAAGCTAATGACTCAGATCTGCACATCTTTATGTAAACAAAATGTAAGAAAGTAAGAGTAACTCGTGAGGCTGGAAGTCTTTATTTACACATACTGAGGGCCAATGAAGTACCAAGCATGACTAATTATATTTTTTCTTTGAGCGTTAGGACTGAAAAAGAATTTATGCCTTTGAAATTTGGTTGTGAACAAAAAAATACTGAATATATTCCATTATCTTCCAGCTCCATTTTCAATAAACTTTTTGAAGCCCCCTTACACCATGGACTAGCAGAAGAATGAACAGACCAGGCTTAGAAGTACTGACAGAATTCTGATCAGAAATGCAGGTGACAAGACTCGTGTATTTTGGGTATGTTATTAAGTGGGAGTAGTGCCTGTAGAAAGACATCATGCTTGGTAACGTAGAAGGTCATCCAAAATGAGGAAGACACTCAAGATGGACGGACACAGTGGCTGCAACAATGGGCGCACGCACAGAAACAATTGGGAGGACGGTCCAAGACCAGGTACGATTTTCCTTTGTTGTATATAGGGTTGCTAGGGGTCTGAACTGACTCAACTGTGTTAGGATATAAGAAAAAAAAATTCTCCAGGCTTGAAGAGAAGAAGATGTTTGAATCCGGAATAATACAGGGTTGTTCATGGACTCTACAAAGGCCCTCCCCCACCCACTCCCAAACAAAAGAGCACTAACCTGTACATCACCAGGTCTACACTGACGAGCTGTCATTGAACCTATTCTGACTCATGGTAATCTCATGTATTATCAGATTAAAACTGTGCTCCATCGGGTTTTTGTTTTGTTGTTTAAACAGTTTTATTGGAACATAGTATACCTAGCATATAATTCGATAGTTCAATCACATCAAGAA
>NW_022109980.1:1590890-1593470 GCF_000313985.2 Echinops telfairi | reverse complement strand
TCTTATCTGCAGAGTGTGCATTCTCTGGTCTAATCTGACTTGGAAGGTAGAATTGTGTTCATGCTAGTGGGGCTAAGAAGCACCAAAGAGCAAGAGGAAAGCTGTGTGTTTCATCGGTGCTATACTGCACCCTGACTGGCTCATCTCTTCCCTGTGACCCCTCTGTGAGGGGCTGTCCAAGCTCTTTGCTCTAAGAAGTCTCTATGTGGACCATCCATTTCAAAGAACAGATAAAAGATACTTAGTGACATCCACTGATGATGCATCTGTCTACTTATTGCTGTTAATATCAGTTCTAAAAAGAGCAGCCTAGAATTTTCTGTAGTGGGGTCTATTTGAATGAGGAACAGAACTTCTTCACTGTCTCCTATCTCTCCCCCCACCCCCCACCCCACCTTCAGATTCTGTGCTAGATCACTTAGAGACAGAGTGTTAAACACTCAACTTTACTCACCTTGCCCCATAGTATAAGGTGGATGCTGGACATAAACCCTGCAGTAAAAGTACCTCCTACAACAGTCACCCCAATCCTAAAATGTTCATCTCTGAGTCTAGCTGCCCAAACTGCTGCTCTTCGGAATGAAAGAAAATAGATAGAAACTTTTACTGTAATGATGTGTGTTGCCCAAAGTGTTCACTATAAATTTCCTTGATGCTCTGGCGTTCTGTGACTAGAAAGGGAGAAGGTTTATGTCTGCCATTTCCACCATCCTCCATGGCCCGGGCACTCTTCTACCTCCTAGTTACATGACTACAGTAGCTGGTGATTTTCTCTATAGTAGTGGTCCTAACCCTTTTTAAATGAATACTTCAATTTTCCATATATAAATATCACAAAAATCAACTACAGTTTTATAATAAATAAGATGACTTTACAATAATTCATATATAAAGTTAAATAATTTTTTTCCAATCAGGTATACTTCTTTCAACCTCATTTACTTCTTCAAACTACTGATAGTAAGGGATAAGAGATGACAAGGTCATCATATGATCAAATAGCTCTGAAATAAATGGTAAAAGCATTTCAGTTATTAATCTAGAATTCCAAAAGAGACATTTTACTTTGACTGCCAGGTCATAAAAGGATTCAAGAGACTAGGCTTTGAAAGATGGGTGGAATATCTATAGACAGAACTCAGAGAAATGAGCAGGGATGCAAATGAAGAAACACTTAAAATATATGTGAACAACAGCAAACAAAGCAGTTTGGGTCCCATAAACATTTCACCTAAGAGCACATTAGGAGATAAGGTTGCGAGGCAGTATGATTCAGGTTTTATAAGCAATACATGGCAAGAAGGCCATGTCTGACCCCCTCTGGCTTCCCTATAGCCACAAGGCAAGGGTAAAGCAAGCCTCTACTATCCATTCTTCTTTACACATTTTGTCACCTACAATTCCTCCTTCACTACTTTGTTGTGCATTCCATAATTTAACAATTTGTTTCAATGGACACAAAGAACTCAGTCAATAGTCACAATTAAGGGACTTTATTAGGGAAGTTAATAGTCTATGAGAAATCAGGAATAGCAAACAGGATACCATCATTTGTCCAAAACAACACCTCTCCTCAGCTATCAGTCATTCTCTCCAGTCATAAGTCTCCCAGCCATGTAAATCCTTGGTGTTTGCCTCCATGGGCCATGATGCCAGCCCACCTGTTTCTCTGTCCCACAGTTCCATAGTCTAGGGACAGATGAGGAGAAAGTACCGCATAGTCTGGGCCCTGCTTCTCTGGGCCTCTGGGCCACAGTTGGCTGCATCTGGTGCCTGCTAGTATTGAGCTTCTCCATTGTCTCTTCTCACAGATTTCTTTTGATTCGGTGTCTTCCCTCTTGGCGAAGTTCATTAATTTCTGTGTCTTCCCTCTAGGGAAGTTCATATGGATAGTCACTGTTTGTGTTGTTAAAAGGGGGTATTTGTGGTATGTAGAAGATGTTGTTCTTGCAAACTTCTACCATTCTCTGTCTCTATCACTGAGGCCCTATTTTCTAAATACTATTCTTTATTTCAAACGTTTGCATTCCAGTCACTAATAATTATCAATGCGTCTTATTTTCATTATTTGAACAGTTTCAGACAGAAAACATTGATAGAATGCATCACCGTCTTCATCATTAGCTTTTTTTAGACCACTCTAACAGTTTCATTGATATAAAATTCACATGTCATACACTTCCATAGTTAAGTCACTTTTAAAAGGAGCTGTAAATCCATTATCACAATCAGTTCTACTACACCTTCACCCTTTCCCATACTCATTATTTGCTCCTCAACTCAAGCTCCCTCGTATGCCCAATAAACTATGACATCACTTATTGTCTTTATGCCTTCACTCCTTCTGTTTTTCATAAATTGGGAAGCAAATCAGAAACAATATAAACAAACAAAAACTAGGAAGATGTTTTAATAAAAAGGAAGAAAAGAAAAGGCATAGTGGTTGTACATACTTACACTTCCACCAGCCGTGGATGAAAGTTCCTGTCTCCCCACACCCACTCCAACACTTGTTGCTTTCTGATTTTTTGAATTGGGGTATCTTTGAGGGTGTTAGGTGGTACCTCATTGTTGTTTTAA
>NW_022109980.1:1568362-1589283 GCF_000313985.2 Echinops telfairi | reverse complement strand
TGAATTATGTGTTTTATATACTTTTGTATTATATTTGCCAGTATTTTGTTAAGGATTGCTGCATCGATGTTCATTAGGGATATTGGTTTGCAGTTCTCAATTCTTGTAGGATCCTTGCCTGGTTTTGGTATCAGAGTTATACTAACTTCGTAGAAGGAGTTCAGGAGTTTGCCATCGTTTTCTATGTTCTAGAGGAGTTTGTGTAATATTGGTGTTAGTTTTTCCCTAAATGCTTGGTAGAATTCTCCTTGAAGCCATCTGGTCCAGGGGATTATTTTGTTGGTAATCCCTTGATAACCTTGTCTATTTCTTCTACTTCTATGGGTCTTTTGAGATTCTTGACGTCCTTTGGGGATAGTCTAGGGAGGGATTGTTTTTCCAAGCGTTTGTCCATGTCTTCCAAGTTGTTTAATTCATTGGAGTACAATCCTTCGTAGTACTGTGTAATTATCATTTTGATTTCATTAGGGTCTGTTGTAATGAACTCTCTTTCATCCCTCATTCTTGTTTTGAAATTTGTTCCCCCCTTTCTTTGGTTATTTTTGCCAGTGGTCTGTCAATTCTGTTTATCCTTTCAAAGAACCAACTTTTAGGAGTATTAATTTTTTCCATAGTTTTCTCATTTTCTCTCTCCAGAATTTCAGCCCTGATTTTTATTATTTCTTTTATTTTGCTATTAGTGGGATTGTATTGCTGAATCCGCTCTAGTTGTTGTAAATTTTGTACCAGCATATCAATCATACATCTCTTCCTTTTTCAGGTGTGCATGTATTGTTATGAAACTTCCTCTGATAAATGCCTTAGTTGTGTCCCATAAGTTTTGGTATGCCATGTTCTTGTTCTCATTGGTTTCTAGAAATTTCCTAATTTCCTCTCTGTTCTGTGCCATTATGGGATCCTTTTGCAATAGAGGGTTATTCATCCTCCAATTGTTTCCTCTTGTTTTCTTCGTCTTCCTTTTGTTGATTTGCAGCCTTATGATATATTCTTGGCAGTTTTGACCTACACTAAATAACAATTTCTCATGGGTTTATTTACTATGATATAGTTTATAAGAGGACAGAAGGTTTCATTAGAAGGATTTCATTCAGTTACTATGAGTCAAAACCAAATCAAAAGCACTTTACAGCAAAAAAAAATCATGAAGGAGAATGAAGAGAAAAATTGTGATCTATACTAACATCACTTTTGTCTTTGTGTCTACAGAATATATATTCCCTTTCTCCAAGAATGTTCAAAACACACGCATACCTAATTATACTACTATTTAGTAAGTATATTACTTGCTTATTGAGTAATTATATTATTTGCCAAGAATTGCATTGCTAGGTATTACATTTAATCCTCAAAATAGCCTTGTGTGGTAGATAGTTTTATTGCCAAGTTACTGAACATGATATTCAAGGGAGCCCTGGTGGCATAGTGGTTACATGATGGGCTGTTAACTCCAATGTCAGCAGTTCAAAACCACTAGTTGCTTCAAAGGAGAAAGACGGAAATTTCTACTCCTGTAGACAGTTATAATCTCAGAAACTCACATGGGCATTTCTACCTTGTCCTATAGGGTCTATATGAGTTTGCATTGACTCAATGGAAGTGAGTGATTGTGGTTCAGGGAAGTTAAGAAAGTTGACCAAGATCATTCAGCTAAATGTGCATTGTGTCATACTACATATACCATGTCACTACCATATATAGTTATATCTTAGATTCAAGAAACTTTTATGAATTGTCAGAGCACAGAGATCTAAAGTTTTAAAGATCACCTGAGAAGAGGGACCTGTGAACTCACCTTTGCTCAGAAAGTTCTCTCAAACTAAAATGCTTGTTCCTGGTGTGTTCTCAGAGACTTAAAAGGCACTATCAAACAATTTCATTACTCATAATACATATAATACATACTTTAACATACAGATATAAATATATTAGGAGTCCTGGTGTTGCAGGGATTATGTGTTGGGCTTCAATCTGCCTGGTCTGCAGTTTGAAACCACCAGCAGTTCCTCTGGAGAAAGACGAGGCTTTCTATTGCCATAAACAGTTAAGTCTCAGAAACCCACAAGAGGTCACTATGAATCAGCAATCACTCGATGGCACTGAGTAGTAGAGTAGTACTATATAAATATATTAAAGTCAAATATTCTAAATGTGTACCAGTTAATCAACTTATCTGTCTATAGAGGATGATAATGATAATTGCACCCCTTGATCAAAATCATATTGTTTCTTGGGAGCAGAATCCCCTCCTTTAGGAAGAGATGTTTTTAGAACAAAGAGGGCTTTGTTTTGCTGAAAGTGCAAGTTTAGAAAAGATTGGATTACTCAGACAACAAAAACAATCAAACACTGCTGATGAGTTTATTCAGACTCATAGTGACCCTATGTAGGCTATAAATTATTTGGAGCAGCAAGCAGCCTGATCTTTTAACTCAGACAATTGGGGGAATTTAAGAGTCTCTGTAAAGCATTGGGTCAAAAGCAAAGTGAAACAGAGTACAGACAGATAAAATGTTTAAAAAGAGAATGAAAGCATATCATGGGAAAACTGAGATTACAATTTCTGTGTGATTGGAAATATAACTTTTTCCTTTATCTCTCTATGGAACACTGACAGTAACATTTAATAATAACAATAACAGCTGCTAATATTTAATGTGTGCTTATTTTGTGGTCAGCTCTTAACATGCACTCTCAGTTGATCCTTATGAGAATCCTGCAAGTACTTTTATTTTCCCCATTTGACTGTAAACAAATTGAGGCTTTGAAAGGTTAACAAATCACTTTGTGCAATGTCATAGCTAGAAAATAGCTGAGTCAGAAATATATGCTAACTTGTTTGTTTCCAAAACTCATGCTATCAGGATAAAAGTGAAATAGCAACAACAAAAGCCAGGGTACAATGGTGAACAGGAAGAAGGGGGAAAAACCCACTCTATTTCTGCTTTCTTCCCTTTTGCTAGGCTAGTCACTAATTCTGTTCAAGAGACCCTGGCATGGCAATACATTGTACTCGAAATCTATTTGTCTTGCATTTCAGTAGAAAGCAAGCAATTCTATTTTTGAGAAGTTTGCTTGGAGGCCCTTTCTCAATCGTCACATCTTTGAAAATACTTCAGAAGTAAAGCTAGTTCCCTTGAAGGAAAGCCATAAATAAAAGGAAAATAAACTGAGATTCAAAGTACACTCACACCAGCCAGATGCAGAATTTGTTCGCATATTTGTTTTACCTCTGTCCAAACACAACTAGCCATCAGGTCCCTGCTGTTTTCAACAGTGATTTGGAAAACACCAACTCGAAAAAGAATAAAAACCAAATCCCAGCTCTTCAGCACCAACTTGCATTTGCATATGTCAAAGCTGCAAGACTTTCAAGTTAGTGAACTGAAGGGGATCACTGTGGAAGTCACTAGAAATACTAAACACAGCTTAGCTGAAGTTGCTGAAAATGATCAGAGGAAACTTTATTAACAAACCATTGAAATTTCATTAATTCAGATGTTAATTTAATTATTTTTCTATTTTTTCTTTTAAAACTTTATATTGTTATTTAGGTAAAATTTATAGAGAAAAATCAGTTCTCCATTCAATAATTTATACACATTTTGTTTCAGGCCGTTGACCATACTCCTCACAGTGTAATAGCACTCATTCCAGTTCTTCCTTGGGTTTCCTATTTTTCTTAACTTTTCTTTCCTACTGCTTCCTGCTTTTAAACTTTATCCCTGGACAGTGTCCTTTTGGTCTGGAATGGTTGATTATTCGAAGGAGTGCATACCTCCTTGGTGTTCTTGTTCACCTTACAGAGCTATTGTTTGGATGAAAGTTGATCCATGATGTGATTTCAATAATTACAAACTTCAAGTGTGACTAAGGGCCATCTTTTCAGAATGTCCTCCAGTCTCTATCCACCCAGGAAATCTGTTTTTCCATGACTTTGAGTTTTGTTCCATATTTTTCTCCCCCTTCTTTACCTTTCATGTGATGATCCCTTTCAGAGAAGTTAACAGTAGTAGCCAAAACCATCCAATTCTTTCGGTTCCAGGGTCATGAGATTAAATTTCATGGTCCACTAATCCTTGCATCTTTGCTTTTCTTCACTGTTTTTTGCTTCAGATAGGAATAAACCAATAATCATTGGTGTTCTCAAGCTTCTAAGACCCCCGTAGATGGGTGCTTTTAAGTTTTGAAGATCCCAGTAGAACACTGTCATTGTGAATGATAGTGTGCAAATGTTCCTGAGATTATGGTCTTGAAATGGCATGGGGGCCACATCTGATCTCTCCTGGCTACACAAAGGGAAAGATGAATCAAATTTCACATCAGCCCAAAGCCAGTTGCCACAGGGAAGAAATCAGACATCCCTCAATCCTAAAGCTTGCTCTACTCCAGCGGTTCTCAACCTGTGGGTCGCGACCCCTTTGGGGGTTCGAGCGACCCTTTCACAGGGGTCACCAGATTCATATCAGTAGAAAAATGAGAGTTATGAAGTAGCAACAAACAATAATTTTATGGTTGAGGGGTCACCACAATGTGAGGAACTGTATTAAAGGGTTGTGGCATTAGGAAGGTTGAGAATCACTGCTCTGCACTATTTTGACATCAACCACCTCTCCCACCCTCCCATCCATTCAACTTTAATTCTCTGCTAGGTGTGATAATCCTTTACAATAACCACACAGAATTTATAGACAATACTCAAGATTATGAGGGTTTCTTAGGGAAATTAACATGTTACCACAAGTCAGAATCAGAAAACTTTTAGAATACTGTCCTTTGTGCACAGCATACAGTTATGCGTACCTCCATGTCTCTCTCTGATACTTATCCTTTCAACTATTCTATAGCTTAGCCTCTACTTTGTTCCATAAGCTAGAAAGTCCACAGGTCTGTCTCATGGTCTCTGTGCTGCTCTTCTGCTCTGTCTCATGGTCTTGGTGATATGCAGCCTCTTCAGGCAGAGATCTCACACATGCTCCTCCGGGGCCGCTTCTTTCCTTAGGGTCCTGAGTTCTCAATTACTGCCTCTGAGATGCCTCATTTTTAAACTCAGTGGGATGGCAAAACTGACCAATCTCTGAGTTAGTAAAGGCTATGAACAGAAGACCCATACCAAGTAATTTAACTTCACTGCAGGCCCAGAGCTCCAGATCCAGTGATTCATTCCCTCAAGGTGGTTGGTTATGGATAAGAAGTTACCATAATTTTGTCCCCTGTATGCACCACTATATTAATGGAAATATTTGTAGTACATGTAAATACATTTGTAGAAATATCCTCTGTCCAAGTTATATATAGTCCATAAATTCTGAACTTTAAATATAAATTTGAAACTTCAGGTTGATGACTCTGTAAATAGCTTAGTCTTCATTCTATATTTTTTACAGTTTATAAAATATATCTGACCAGACACAGTTCTGTTATACCCATGCCATAAAGTTGATTTTTACACTTAGAATCCATATAGGACAAAGTAGAACTACCTGTGTGGGTTTGTGAGGCTGTAAATCTTTACAGGAGCAGAAAATCTCATCTTTTGTACCTTAGAGAAGTTGGTATAACTGAACTCTTGATCTTATAGTTAAAAGCCCACCAGGTAACCCACTACACCACCAGGGCTCCTTCACTTCTTTTATAAGACCACTTAAATAATTATGATACAAAAGGAATACATAAATTAAAATTTACCTTGAAAGTCTTTATTAGCCTCAAAATATGATAAAATCTTAAGACATTTCCCCTTTCAAAGAACTAGTTGGAAAACAATAAGAAAGTGTGGACATGTACAAAAATATAAATAGCTATATATATCACAATTAAAGAATCAATAATTAAAAGATATGGACTTTCAGTTTATTTCTAAGGGCTGAGCAGGTACATATGGCTAGTTTAGTCTAAATCCATCATTTTACAGTTGGGAAAACAGCTGCTCAGAAAATGAGATTTTTCTCCCAAAATCACATAGTTAGATCCCGTGGGTGATAGGTAAGATATAGAAGAACTGAAGTGCATCAGGCAAAGTGGGATAGTGTGATAGACTTTAACTTAGAGGCCTATGGACAACTACATAATGCTTTCAGTACAGAAGGCAACATGATAAGATGTATAATATTAGGGGAAAATGCCTTTGAGAAATTTGGAAAGTGTGTTACAAAGGAGTAACTCAAGGAAAGAAAATTAGTTAAAATTCTGTAGTAAATCTTTAAAATGTTTTTCTTTAAGTTTAGACTTTTCTCCTCCTTTTCTTCACAGACCTGTCTTAAAGTATTTCTAGGACCAAGCACCTAACTATCTCTAGGTTAATTTTTAAGGTTATATTTTTAATAAGATCAACATCACATCTTTATACTTATATGTACCAAACGTTTTTTAAGTAAAAATAAAACCCATGAGAGCATAACAAAGGATGACAATATGGAATAACACAACAGGAGAGGTAGGGATAGAGAAGAGGGTACTAAGCTGCAATTATTTTATAAATAAGAGGGAAATTCGACAGCAGTATATCAACAAATTAAAATGGAATAGGGTGTGTGATAGGGAAAGTATCAATCAGCACAGTGTATTGTATGAAATGGCTCAAGTTATGGACACGGGGGTTCAGACATCTTGGGTTCAAGTTTCAGGGGTTTCTACTCATTGACTATGTGATCTTTGGCAGATTATTTAACCTTTCTGTATTTTATTTATTTTTTTCCCCAATCAAGTCTTACATAACCCTGATTCCTTAACCTGTAGTCATGTGTAAATCCACTGTAAATCTCGACCTCATGTACAAAGTTACCTCACTCCGTGCTTTTCACTGATCCCTAATACAATATTATCTCTCATCGTGGTTATTAAAGCCCATCGTCCATGAACTTGTCTTCTGTTTGGGTTGTATCTTTGTCCTTTTCTCTCAGTTTAGTCCTCTCTTGCTTCTTCTTCTCTTATAGCTAAGATTGAATAGCTTTTTTGTGTTAAGAAATTGGTCCATTTTTTTCTGTTACCATAATATTTTGAATGATTATTCTATTGTGATAGTTTTTTCTTTTCTTTCCTGTATTCTCTGTCATGAAAAATTATACTAATTAATTAAGGTCAAGAATCTCTTCAGAAACCCCCCTGAAAATTTACCAAAGCATATTGTACTAATCCAAATGTGGTTAAAGAGACAGCAGCACAATCTAAACTAATTTGAATATAAGCTAAATTAATTGGCTCATCTACACGGGGAGCTTTGAAGTAAACTGTTACTGTTATACACACAGCTGTACTTTTCTCTGTCCATGAGCATCATTTTCAAACATGTCCTTGACATTAATGATATATTTTGTATAATATGTCTCATGTTTCTGCTTTTGAAAAGACTTTTCAACTCTGTTAGGGGCAATATTTTGTCAGTCACTAAAGGGAAAATAAGAGCCTTTCGCAATTGTGTTGAACAAATATTTATGTAATGACTGGTATGTACCAAAAAGGAACCCTTTCTGGTGACATAGGGGGTGACACATTTTGCTGCTAAGGATAAGGCCAGTAGTTTGAGTCCACTGTACAAGAGAATAAAAATCCTTATCTTTCTCCCAGGAGTGGCTGGTAGACTTGAACTGCTGATCTTGCGATTACTCCAATGCATAATCTTCTACATCACCAGGGCTCCTGATTTATTGTTTAAAAATAGTCTATTAAGAATTTGTTTACTTGGGGGAAAAAACAAACAAGCTTCAGAAGGTTGCTTCAAATTGGCATCAGGTTAGCAGCTCCTGACCCACTCAGGAGAGAGAGAAAAAAACTGAGAGTGACATCTACTGTTGAATTAGAGCTTAAACGGATAATTCACTGTAATGACCACACAGAACTCACTGACAATACTCATGATTATGGGGTTTATGAGGAAATCTAATAGGTGGCAAAGGAGCCCTGGTGGCAAAGTTATACATTGGGCTGCTTAAGCATATGGTCATCAGTTTGAAACAATTAGCTGCTCCTGGGGAGAAAAACAGGCTTTCGACTTCCACAAAGAATTGCAGTATGGGAAACCCACAGGGGCAGTTCAACCATGACCTACAGCGTCTTTTGAGTCGGCATTGACTCCTTGGCAGTACGTTTTTAACAGGTTACAAGATGGTAAGGAGACAGATAGTTTGTCAGCAATGACTCTTGCCTGTCATGCTGACAGATAAGTCTGTCTCAGACTTTTGACCTCCTGGCTATTGTCCTTTGGCCTCTGCCTGCAGTCTGCCTCCTTATGGTCTCAGCACTGCTTTCCAGTCCTTTCTTATTGTCTCTGTGCCATGGCTTTTGCTGTCTCTGTTGCCTCTGCCACTTCAGGCAGGGATCTTGGACATGCTCTGCTAGTGGCTATTTTTACTTAGTTATCAGTGGATTCTCTCTCCCAGCTTCTGAGATCTGGCTTACTCTGATATAAACAGTGGGATGGCAAAATTGCCCAGTCTCTTCTATAAGTGTTTCATACATCCTATATACATGGTCCCACAGGCAAGCATTTGTAGGGAGTTACAAAGACATAGAAGAATCATTCCAAGTAATTTCACTTCACCATAATTTCTAAGAGTCAGAATCAAAGAACAATAATCACTTCAGTTCTTCTGATTCTATCTTCAGTTGATTCAATTCTGCTCCTTTGCCCTTGTGATGTACTACCAAGTCCTGAAATTTTAGTATTAATCTTCTGGATTCTTATTTGCTATTTTTGTATGTTTTCTAATTGTCTATTTTTATCCATTTGTTTTTGTATTCTTTTCTTAATTATCTCATCATTTTGTCTGTTTTATTTTTACTTCTTTATTAATTTGTTTTAGGGTCTTAACTATTGAATTTCATACCAAGTAGTTCCATTACCAGTTCATCAGACAGATTTTATGTCTCTGTATTTTGCTCACTTTCTTGAGCCACTTTGCCCCAATTCCTTCCATGAATTGAAGTAGTCTGGTATCTAGAGTTATTATATTTATTTGATGATTGTCTATGTTGCCCTGTTTGTTGTTGTTATTATTTGTTTTGCTTCAATATATTTAGGCAGGTGAATGGATGTGTGGTCTAGGTCCTAGTTTGTATCACCTATCTTCTGGTGGATATGGTCGGGCATGAGAGTACGCTTTAGATCTGTTCATTGCTCATATAATGCAGTTAAGAACAGTTCTATTGATGTTAATCTCTGCCTGTCTTCGATCAAGTGGTACAGGAGCAGTCAGTGGGTATGTTCTGGCAGTGGGGATGTGGTTACCGCCACTTTGTAGATGGGGCAAAAACTGGTTGGGGAAGAGCTAAAAGAAAAATGATGTAATTGCGAGTGAAAGTGTAGTACCTCGTTTGCAGGACTGTGCTACTGGCCTTGTAGGCTGCAGGCCTATTGAGCAAGACCCATGTACATGTGCCCCTGACTGACCCCAAAGAATTTGATTCTACATCACTCAATCCATGAGCATGCAACAGAGGAAAGCAGGGCACCAAATTCAAGGGGAGACAGGCTGGGTGGACTTCGAAGTAGAAAAGGGCTGTGGTGGGGGCTGTCAACAGCTTCTGGGTGGGTGAGGGTGAGGAAGGCCACATTTATGGTCACTGGGAGGGTGTTCAGGCTAAAGAGAGAGATTGTATTTCTGTCACTGTGTCTAGCCGGGAACCACTGGGAGCAACCAGTTGTCTGTTTTCTTCTATGCCTCAAGCAGCCACTTACATATTTTTCCCATTCCCATGAGTTTCCAACCCAAACTACTAGGAACAACTGTCAATGAGTATTTCTATCCGTATTTACTGACCTCCTCCCTACTTTGTGGTTACCATATTCTCTGGAATTTCCATATGCTTTCCTGAACTTCTATTCTTTAGATGGACCTTGCTTCGCTCCAGATCTGTCTATATTATGACTCTCTTTGGGGGAATTCCATGAGGTTCCATACCTGGTATGTTGCTTGCAATGAGTAGAAAACAAAAACCAAACATCAGTAATTATGAGTATGCCTAAAGTCTGATTTATAAATGTGTCCTATCCTGTTCTTCCCCAGAGCCACCACCCTAGACAACGCCACCATATTTGTTTGGCTTGGACCACTGTAAAATTCTTCCAGTGAGTTTCTTGTTCCTAGTTTTGCCTCCTAAAATGTATTCTCTGCACAGCATTCAAAGCAATTCTTTACCAAATGGAAAATCAGATCACCTAACTTCTCTACTTCAAATATTTTGTTAGCTTACCATTGTACTTAGAATAATATTCCATAGTTTTCCATAACACACATAATCTCTGCCTACCAATCAACTTCATTTCTTCTCATTGCCCTCCATCCATTACATATTCACTCTAAAGGGAGTTGATTTTTTAGGAATTAGATCCCAAATTGTCTCTGTGATAGAATGCAAAATGAATTTTGGTAAAGCAATGTCACATAATTTAGAGATTATCAAGTATATTCACATCTATTAACTTACTGAGTCTCAGTGTATAAAAAGTAGAACACGGTTTATGATCCCAATGGTAAAACTTATAAAACGGAGGCCATAGAGAGAAGACTGAAACTAGTTTTCCTGAAGCTCAGCCAAATGCTGTACTTCACTGCATCACAGATCCACGGAAATGTGAAAAGTAACATATCCATATCACTCATCTAGAAAATTCTGTTAAATCATATGTTCTGTCATTCTTGAGATTTTCATTGCTATGGAGATTTTCAATAAAATAGTAGCATTATTGCTAAACAACAACAACTGTGTCCCTCCCTCTAATGGTAATGGAAAACTTGAATTTATATTTAACTAGGCTTGCATACCAATAATAGAAATCCTCTGCCCCTGACCAAAAAATATCAAAAATATATTTTACTTTTAAAAAGAAGAATAAATATCCAACTAAATCCTCAAAAATGAGACACTGGTAGGAGTTCTTTGTGCAGATCCTGGGTCAGTTCCTTATGCAAAAAACTAGCTTCCTTGAATTTACTAATTTTTCCTTACCACATGCTGGGGCACAGATTGGGTAATGAACCCTGGTTTCAAATCACATGTGACATATATTATAATCAATCACATATAATCAAATCACAAATATTAATCAAAATTAACACAAATTATAATCAAATAACATATCTTATAATGATAATATCTACAAGATAGTGTAAAAGAAATAGAAGGAACTTTAGTCCCGAATGATGGTGTGGTGCAGGTTACCTTGTCAGCCTAAGAATATCTGTGAGACAGAAAAGTACATGTTTTCTCAGATGTTTGGTCTCTCTCCTAACCAGTAGTCTAGGTTATGTTAACTGGTGAGGAAAATTACAAAACAAAAATAAAATCACCATATTTGGCCACAAATTTGGATTTGAACTTTTAATTTTGAATTGTTTCTGAGATATATAAGGATTGAAAGCTCATATATTTAGTATTTAAGAATGTGGATCATCCAAGATCAAAATCATATTAAATCCCATCGAAGAGAGTTGTCCTTGATAAAATAATTGAATACCTGCATTTTAGGATTGTTTTAAGTAAGTTTCCCTAACAATAAAATTTTAAAACTTGCTTACCATGTTGTTGCTGTTAGTTGTCATCGCATCAGTGCTGATTCACAGCAGCTCAATGCACAAGAGGACAAAACACTGCCTGGCCTCACAATTGTTTTTATATTTGCTTCCCAGAGATCATTCAAATCCTACAGAAAGTCAATGTCCATGTGTGAAGAAAAGTCATGATATTGGGTAGGATGGTCCTCTGCCAAATTTGGGGACCTTTTTTGTTGAATAGATTTCTTAACTACAGAATGTTCAGAGTCCTTAATATACTTTAATATTCTTCTAGCTTGATGTGATGTTGCCATGTAACAATGCATATGGGGTACAATGCACAGAAAGTGTCACAAGCTTACTTGAATTTATTTTAAAGATGCATTCTCTAGTGCACCACAGATTCTCATTACTTAATGGCCTGCTTCCAGATTATTTATAAAATTATGTCATATGGTTGTTTTCTATTTAAATTATTAAAAATCTATTTGAAATGATAAAATTCTAGTTTAAACCAATACTCTATTTAGGCGGTGGAAACAGTTACGTGCTTGGCTACTAGTTGATTGACAGGAGGTTCAAATTCACCCAGAGGAGCCTCAGAAGATAGCCTTGGTGATCTGAGTCCTACAGGTCACAGCTGTGAAACCCTGTGGAGAACATGGGGGTCCTCATGAGTTGGAACTAACAACAACAGTTTATACAAGTCTTTGTTTGATACAAGACTGCTTGATCTGCCTTAAACCACAGGTCAATTTATTTTCAAGGAAAGCTTCTGAATCCCATCAGAGCTAACTAAATTGGCCTGCTCTTCTCTTTCAATGCCAGCAGACAGTATGTGCATAACTCTTTCTTTGGGTGACAAAATATTCCCTTCTGTGCTCCTTCCAATAACTAAAACAAAAAGGGTTTACTTAATTTTTTTAATGTATTTTTCTAATCATTTTATTAGGGGCTCATACAACTCTTATCACAATCCATACACACATAAATAAAGTTTCTTGGCACTGAAAATAACAACTTCTGTTTTGCTTTATCACCAAAGAATCAGAAGAATTTCTTGCTACAGCTTTCCATACCAGCAAAATTTCCTTAGATTGCTATTGCTTCAAAACCATAAACTCCAATGAAGCAAGCTAGCTAGAATTTGATAATACAATAAAGCTGCCTTTGGGGAATTATGGAAGGAGGCTGGGGAGAAAATGTACTCAGTTTAGTCATTGAAGCAGCAAGGATCTTAGATATTTGTGATTTCCATCCCACTTAATAAACTTTAAACAAAGATAGGATGGTATTGGTTGTCATTTATATTAAGCAGGCTGGAGAATTACAGATTCCAATTATATGCCTCAGAGCAGAGTGATTGCGACAAATCTGTGCTCCTAGTTCATATTGATCGGTAACACTTTGCAAAAACACAAGACAATCAAAATCTCTGCATCAATGAGGAAGTTTACATGAGGCAAGAAAATGATACCAGTTTTGTCACTTTTTTATTGCCAATGAGGATATTCCTACTTCTCTGCTTCTTATCTCCACATTTTAAAAAAAATGAGTTTTCAAGATAGCTGAAAGAAAAGAAAAAAAGCCTTTGGGGGTTAGAGACCGTAAGTATGCTTTGAAGCTCATTATGTTTGGTAATGAAATGAAGAGGTACTGTCATAAATCTATGATCCACTGCTGTGAATTTTTCACATTCAGAGAACCTCAGGGTGATTGCTCACCAAACCTACTGATTTGTTCATTTCAACTAATCTCTGCACATTGGGAACTTCATTTGGTGCACCTTAACAAATGGCTAGTGTCTCACTTTTAGGAAATGCCTGGATTTCTTCCAAAATAGTTAATTGCAAAAATGCAGTATTTGACTTACAATTACATGAAAAATAGACGCTGTGTTTTCTCTCAGCAACCATGATGAGTATTCCCATTTTTTTTATTTCAAAATTACCATATGGACACAGCCTGAAAAATATTTTCAATGTTTAAACAGAATGTAAAGTATTCACTATGGTCTGCTCTTTTCACTCAACTAGTTTGTTAAGTGAGATTATTGGGGAAAAATTAGTTTATTTTCAGATTCTACTCAGACTCTCTTAAAAATCTTTACTAAATACAGTATGTGTATAAGAATCCTAAAGAACAAATCTAATCGAGATATTTCCACTTATATCATAGGATAAATGTAAAGTAGTGTCTTATTAAAATTAATTCAATGTAAAAAATAAATTAGTGATCTATCAAAACTGACATATGTGTATATAAGCTCTCACAGGAACATAGTGAAAATCAGAACCTGAGAAATAAACTATTTCATGTACCACTGAGTTCTGATTTTTGTCATTATAAAAAAAATTGACTTTTTCTGCATAATTTTTATGTTTTAAAAATTGCATTTGTAGTCATTGGCAGTTGTATTTAAACAGTGGTCATTAATAAGTGGCCTAAAAAGACAGAAAATTAATGTTAGTGAGGTCTGGTATTCAAGACTAGGTAAATTTCTATGATCGTGATGGAAAAGGTACTATAAAAGGTGTAAATGGAGAGTAGTCTGTCAGCACATGTGATAGGTAGGATTATTGTGCCAACCTGGCCAGTTTAATTGAAGGGTAAAGTGATCAATGGCTCAGCGAGTCTTGCCTTTCTGTCTCTTGCTTTCTGATAATAGGGCCAGTGTGTGGTTACCTTAGCTAGTTCTCTTCCTCAACTTGCGAGCTACACTACCTGTGTGTCATCCAACCCTTGGACTGTGTTGCTATCGGTTGAGGTTCCTTTGAGACATGCTTTGCCACACTGCTAGTATATACATCACTTGAGCTGGGGACTGTCGGACCTTGTCAACTAGCTGACTATTGGTAACCTGTGCTGCTGTTTGCTGCCTGTAGCCAGACTCATCGGTCTGCTTCCTTGACTTTCACCCAGCAGCCTTCTTGAGTTAAAGGACTACCAGTGTATTAACTGTCTCATTGAAATGAGTCGAACTGAGCCATTTGTATGAATCTGTGGACTAATTAGCTGTTTATTTCTTATGTTGCATTTTTCTATATCTATATATATAAATCATAAGTGTCCTGGTTTTGTTTCTCTAGAGAACCCTGTCTAACATAGCAGAGAAATGATAAGAATCTATTTATGGATGCCTCTTGTATAACTGTAGGGAACAAAATTCACATCAAAGTCTTTGCAAAGATTTCTCCTGGATTTGTTTACTGTATAGTTTGCATAGTCATATATGACAGCTCTGATATCTATTTACATGGGAAATATTAGGGAAATCAGACAGCATTTATCAGGAGTTAAGTTAGAAGGAATTTAATTCTAGGACTGGATTCTAGTCTTTGGAAATATGTAATGCTGAAACATATGTAGCCACAATCAATAGCCATGGAAGCTGCAGTCAAGACAATAAATGACATCGCATTGGACAGATATGCTTCAAAAGATCTCTTTAAAGTTCTGAAAAGCAAAAATGTCATTTTGAGGACTAAGGTGCACCTGGCCCAAGCCACGGTATTTTCAATGGACTTACATACATGAGAAAGATGAATGGTGCATAAGGACAACCAAAGAATAGATGGTGCTGACTTATAGTGTTGGCATAGAATGCTAAGTATGCCATGGACTGCATAAGAACAAATCAATTTGTCTTGAAAGAAGTACCCCCACATTACTCCTTAGAAGTATGGATGATGAGACTTCATCTCCTGTAGTCTGGAGTTACCATTTTCCTGGAGAGGGCAACAACATATTTGGTAAAATAGCAAGTCAGCTAAAAAAAAGAAAAAAGAGTAAGACCCTCAATGAGATGGACTGACATAGTGATTGCAACAATGTTCTCAAACAGCAATGATCATGAAGATGGCTCAAAACCAGGCAGTGTTTTGGTCTGTGGGACATAAGGTCCCTTAGACTTGATGGCACCTAGCACTGACAGCACAGCAAAGAAAATTTAAGAACAGGATTCAAAGGGAATTCGAATATTTGGTAAAGATCAAGCCCAGGAAAAGATAGAGTCCTAGTTATGGTTACTGGGAAACAAAACCAGGGCTTGGGTGATCAGGAAACAAGGCACGAAAAAAGTCAGCTTTTTAATAAAATCAGAATTGAATCCTCAGTAAAAGTATTTTCACACTGAGTCCTTTAACTAGAGAACAGGACGAGTGCCAACATTGAATGTCGTTTTACAGTACTGACTGCAAGTGAATGCCCTGTTTTAGATCTTAGATGGATTCCAAGGTAAAATTGTTAAAGTTCTATGAACTTTGATGCCCTGCTCCCTAAACAATGCTAAAATATGAAGAATTTCTTAGTCTGACATCAAATTATGCCAACAAATTTTTTTAAAAATCCACCCAAGTACAGATATGGCTGATCTGCCTATGACAAAGACCTATGTATGTGGGTGCTTCAAAATTTTATGGAAAATTTCCATTATATTTTAATTCTATTTTTACATGAACTTTTTAAAGTTCTCTTATAGTTCAAAACATGATTAGAAAGATAAAGGTATCAGGATGATTAAAGAATGTCTCCCATATTAATTATTTTCAGTTTCTGAGCTATCACATCCCTTCATCTTCTGGCTTACCCCTGAGATATTTTAAGTTGAACTTCTACTTGAATATAACATATACTTTTTTTATCTGGAGCAAAATATTTGGTGTCTTTTTCTTCACACAAATTACTAGAGTTTTTACATGTCTAGACTCACTTTATGGAGTAACTAAAAGGCACTACTTGCCAAGGAATTTTTGCCAACTGTTATGCACCCTAGATAAGTAAAATACAACTGTATTTGTAAGAAAACATTGAAATAAATATATAATTCTTAAAGACCTGTGAATTCATGCCCACAACCTGTGACATATGTATTAGCTATATTGTAATATCAAAATAAACACATTAAGGCTTAAAAGTATTACGGGCTTGCTTGATGCTTGTCCTTATGAAGAATTCACTGGAGATATGGGTGCTAGAGCAAAGTGTGGTGAAGAAACTAAACAGTGCTCAGCTATGAGAAAGGATAGCAAGTAAAGTATTAAAAACTTGTCTTTAAATAAGCAGCCATCAACAAGTGAGTCTTCACCTCAGAAGCACACCGGCCTGTGTGATCCAAGGTTTGTTAACCATCAAATCCAAATCCAAATGAAGGAAGAGTATCAGAGCTGCAATGGTGAACACCTGGTTTGCAGAAAACTATGGATGACCATGAATGTCCAAAAATCCATTTGCAGGGTCTGGACAAGGATTAAGCCTCAAGTAAATCTATTCTGAACAATACCCTCCCCTTGGGTGGAGCAAAATCAGCGTGGGAAATGTACCTTTACGTGGAATCCAGGAGAGTTTTAGGCTTAATGGAGTGATCAGAGTACATTTCAGATGACAGGTATAGAAATCAAAGGGTTAAGGAGAGACTAGGTGGTGAGGGTAGAAATTCAACTTCTGAAAAAGAAGTTTAGCTGTTGTGTTATGGTTTAAATTTTAAAGCACTCGTCTGTGGAAGGCTGATGTTTATAGTGGAAGCCTAACTCCATTTTGAGTTTTGGCATAAATTCAGACTCTACTGGAGTTGTTTTGTTGCTTGTTTTGTTTTTCAGACCATTAAGGCACTTGGCTCTCAGGCCAAGTGTGTTTGAAAGTAAATTACAACTTCAGGGTAGCGATTTCTCTCATCCAATAAAGGGTCAGTTTTGCCCTCAGGGAACTTGCTTGGGTATATCCTTCATGATTTATAAGTAATAGTCGCATGGATGCCCTGTGGGTTAGTGGCATGTCATCTGAGAAGTTGGAGTAGTGGTGATAGTGACTCCTGGTAACATAATCATGAGTCACCCCAAACCACTATGTAGCCAGGGGGTGAAAGCCCACCACCAATCCAGGAAATCTTTTAAATTTTCATTTATGTACACATCCCAATCATGGCCCTTCTGCAGTTCCACTTATGGCAACAATGAATTGATCTGTCTGTCATCAATTGTGATGTGGTAGTTTCCAATTAGCCCCTTGGCCATTAATTAATTGGGCTCAATTTGGCCTCCTGTTAGCCTTGGTTTCCCTCAAGTTAGCTTGATGATTTCCTTCATCTAGATGATTTGTCTTTCTCCTGTTTAAGGCATAATAAAAGGGTCTTTACGTTTGAATATGAGTCCTGGTGGCCTAAGGTTACACAATCGGCTGCTATCTGCAAGGTCAGCCACTCTGAGCAAGAAAGATGGGACATTCTACTCCCATAAATAGTCTCTGAAACTCAGAGAGGCAGTTTTATCCCATCCTATAGGATCACTGTGTCAGCATCAACTCAGTTCCAGTGAGGGTTTTTGCTTGTGTTTTTGTTTTTTGAGTTTGAATATGTTTGAATATTCTCTATTTAGGTTATGTTTGAATTTGGGGTCTTTTCCCCTCTAGAACTTGTAAAAAAGGAATGAAACAAGGAGGAATCTAGAAAGGGCACTAAGATCAAGTAAAGATATTTTGAGGAGAAGGGAAATCTATGGGAGAACTCGCAACCTGCAGGACCCTATTTCAGTGGGTTCCAGTCTCTACTCGAGGACCAGGTAAAATACTTTCCCCCTTTTTATTCCTTTCTCCTTCATACAATCAGTCCTAATGACTCAGCAGTTTTCAAACGCAATTATTTTTCTAACTCTTCCTCCTGATTTTTTGGTTCCCATATCTTCCTTACTTGTTTTGTTAATGGGCTTCTCTCCCTGTCAAACAGCGTAAGGAGGGGCTGTATCATTTACACAGAGGGCACAATTGTCCTCCAAGAGAGAACAAACAAAGGTTCTAATTTCCTCTGCATCTGGACTCAGCATGCTCCTTTTGATGACCTGCTCTCAGAAGTAAATTTTCCACTGTGGCCTCTAATTTTGTGCATATGATTCTTCTCAAGGTTACAATCTGGTTGCAAGTGCAAAAAAAAATGCATGTAAGGGAAAATAGTCTAAATGGCTATGGCTCATCAAGCTGTCTCTGCCTTGTCTTGTTTACTTAAATACTGATTTTGTATTTTTTTTCTTTACTGCAGAAAATAGGCAAAATGACATTATGGCAGTTGGAAAGGGCAAAATTGGCGAGCAGATTCAGCATTGCTGTTGAGATCAATATGCATTAGTGAGTCTTTCATGGCCTGTGGTCTGAGCCTCAGCTCTGTAGGTTATAAAACTATGATTCATCCAGTCTAAATAACCAAAGGTGGATCCCACCACCACTGAATCCATTCCAACTCATAGTGACCCTGTATTGCAGAATAGAACTGCCCTTTGGGGTTTCTAAGGCTGTAAATCTGTACAGGATCAGAAATCCTCTTCTTTCACAAGTGGAACAAACAGCTAGTGAGCGTGGCTGCTGAGCTGGTGGGCTAGCAGCTCAACTACATCACCAGCACTTCTCAATGGATTCATTATATAGAAATATTTATGAATTTGTTACATTTTCACTGGGTCTTTCATTATTTTTAATGCTATGTCTATCAGGTAATCCATATCTCAGAATCAAGAGCTTGAATATCAAATTTCAGAAGTCTAGTGAATGGAGGCCAAGAAAATCATAATCTCTGCATTAGGAGTGAGAGAGAAACTAATGTACTTTCCTTCTCCAGAATAGAATGCATTCTATGCTAACTGGGAACATGCTGATTCAGTATATGCTGATTCAGTATCAGCACTGCACAACTCTAGGGGGTGCCAATCACATTGTAACTGATGTGAATGAAGTCCCTTGGAGTTGGGTAGTATCCAATTTATGAGGCTAAGCACACTAACTCAGATGATGCTATGCTTTTCCTTTGTATGTACAAGTATGGTTCTCTAGTCTCTGCTAATTTGTGCCTTTATGGTCCAAGACATTACAACAAGTTTTCTGTATCATAATATAGTTCCAATTTGTGCATTACTTTCCAATCATTGTAGTGTGATGTCCTCCTGATAACATAAAATAATAGTTTCCAATGAGGTGTTGTTGGGACGGGGTAGCAGGCATATTGTTGAGAATGAGGGGGGTCAGAACTGAGGCTCAAAGCCCATCTGTAGAAAATGGGCCATCCTTCCACAGAAGGGTCATAGGGAAAGGATGAGTCAACCAGGGTGCAGTAAAGCACCAATGAAACACACAATATTCCTCTGGTTCCTTGAGGCTTCCTCACCACTGGCTATCATGACCCCAGTGTTGCCTCTCACTTAAGACTAGACCGGCGCAAGTACACAGGTACAGATAAGAAATAAGAGCTCACAACACACAGAATCCAGGAACAGGAATTGGATTAGCAATACCAGAAGGGTAGGGAGAAGGTGGGGAACGTAGGGAGGAAGAGGGAATGGATCGCAATGATGGACACAAAAACACACACACACCCCCCATCCGGGGGACGAATAACAGAAACCATGGGGGAAGGGAAACAGCGGTCAGTGTAAGATATGAACATAATAATAACTTATAATTTATCAAGGGGACACGAGGGCGAGGAGGGGCAGGGAGGGAAAAAAGAGGGGCTGGTACCAAGGGCTCAATAGAAAGTAAATGTCTGGAAAAGAATGATGGCAACATATGTACAAATATGCTTGATACAATTGATGTATGGATTGTTATAAAAGTTGTAGGACACCCCCCCCCAATAAAATGATATTCAAAAAAAAGAAAGCAAGCAAGCACTGAAAGGTGTCCTTGTTTAAAAATATTGATTCCATTTTCTCATATGCAGGGCCTCTGTTTCACTAAGTCTGGGATCGGGTCCAGAATTCTGCACTTTCCTAGATACTCCAAGAAGCTCAGAAGCAGGTGATCTGTGACAAATATTGACTGAAGAGTGCAGATTAATTGAATTTACCTTGACCCAAAGTACTTTCTAAGATCTGGAACAGCTGAGCGTGTTGTTGCCACATAACTGATTCCGTCTATGCACTGGGGACCTTTTATTCCTTTTTCGGATCGCTACTTCAAAAGCCAGTTGTCTTTTGTCTTTGCGTTACACCAACAATAAAAAAAACACCACTTCAAAGTAAAATGTATTTTTTTAGAGAAAAGTTAGGAATTCAGTGTGAATCTTTTCATTCCTTCTTTCAGAATTTTATTTAGCCTAATTCTATTCCAGTTACTGCCAAATGCTCACAGCATGGCTGATTGCCAGTCAGTGCTCTCCTTAGACTAAAATATCTTATTTTTGATCATTTTCCCTGCAAGATTGCTTCTACTTGATAGGTTAAATCTGGCTTTTGCGCCTGCTTACATCCTGAAACCCTCCTGGAGAGCTTATAGTTACAAGTCTCCGGTCTTCACAACACGTTCTCCTTTACTGTCAATTCAGATCGAATCAACATGCCATTTCACCCCTTGCTACAGCCATTAATGAAGACCTTAGCCCAGCATAGACATAACATAACACTATCCTCCCGCAACTGGAAATAATACCAGCTAGAAAACTAGGCCTGTATGTCA
>NW_022109980.1:1485845-1567803 GCF_000313985.2 Echinops telfairi | reverse complement strand
AAAAGCCAATTAAGTCTGGAGGGATTTTGGAAAGTTGAAGTGATGTATATGCAATTGACTCCCACTACCCAAACCTAAACCAAAGTGCTATCTAGTCCATTCTGACTCAGGAATACCCCCTATGGCCGAGTAGAACTGTTCCCTGGTGTCTCCAAGGCTGTCAATCTAGGGGCGGAGACAGCCTCATCTCTCTCCTGCAGAGCGGCTTTTTGAACTGCTGGCCTTACATTTAGCAACACACCACCTAACTCACTACACCACGAGAGCTCCCATTAGATACGGCCATAACTATAACTAGTGATCTTTTTAACACCCCTCCCCCAATTATAAAAGTTCATTTAATATCTATTCCTAATTAGACTATGTGTAGACTATATTGTACTCCTATAAAAGTCACAATTTTTTTCTTATAGGAATTAATAAAGCCAAGCCTCTAAATGAATTTTATAATATGATCATGGAGGATCTTATATATGTATTTTCCCCAAACAAAAATAGATTATTTTTTTAATATTATAGTTTGTATAGCCTTAAAATGTTTACCATAATTGTTAAATGCAATATGGTGAAGGTACTTCATTAGATGGAAGTTTCTTTAACCCATACTAAATGTACTTACTTTGAAATAAACTGTACTTAAAGTAAGAGTGCTTTGCTTTCTAAGTGGTTTTTTTTGCTATAAAATAAGCTGTATCAGAGTCAATGGGTCTAGAAATTAGGACATATCATTTATTGTAGAACAAGTATGCAGTGTGAACCTATCTGGAATCTCCACGGTCATCTATTAAATATAATAATTAAGTTGATTTTGACTCATGGCAACCCAATTTTATCAGAGAAGAACTTGTTCTATATGTTTTTGTTTTCGTTTCAGCTCTATTTACTTATTTATTTTTAACTTTTTAGTGTGAATTGAGGGAAGGTTTTCAGAGCAGAAAAGTTTTCCACTTAGTCGTTCATATATATTTTGTTTTGTGTCATAGATTGAAAATCGCACGATGTAGCATCATTTATCCCACTCCTTCCCTATGTCTCCTGTTTCCATTCCTCCTCTTTTCCTAACCATTCTAAATGTTATCTTTGAGTAAATACTGCCCCTTTGATCTCCAATGGTTGATTTTTCTATGGTGTGTGTACCATCCTAGTATTGTTCTCATTATAACCCTATTTAATAATGCTTTCAATGGCTTACTTTTTTGGAAGTATGCCTTTAGTTCAATGTGCCTCTGGATAGATATGAACTTTGAATCTAACTTAGCATCTAAGTGTGTTAACCATTTGCACCATCCAATAACTCTTTTATTCACAGAATGAGTTATTGTACTACTTGACAGTGTCTTTTAAGTATTAAATGAAAATGCATGTAAAACTTTCAGCAGTAGCTGGCATGTGGAAAATATTCGATCAGTATTAGCAAGGACGATGATGCTGGTAATAATACTAAAAATGCAAAGAATAATCTGAAATCTACATAACTGAAATCTACAAAGGTCCACAGAACAAACTTTGGCAGAAAATGCAACATGATGATTAAATAAAAATAGAATAAAAGTTTGTTCAAAACAATGAACATTTGTATATAGCATCAGTTCCCTAATCAGGAATGGAAATGTTTCACAGTGATGTAAAGGTCATATCCAAGTTTGTCATATTTGGCAAATTTTCAAAAGCAGATCACAAAAGAGAACACATGTGATATAATTTCTGCATGTATGTATGTACATACACACATACAGTAATGTATACATATATTGATTGATAAAAAATATCAAATTTATATGACTCAGTTTCCCCTGTGGTCGGGAAGTTGCATGGGCTTCCATGGGATTGGTTTCTTTATATTTTTAGGATTTTATGTATAATGCATATTATATGTATTGTAATAAAAATATAAAGGATGCTCTCTTTTGAAATGTTATACAGAGGAAATCTATAATAATAAAATCAAAAGAAGTGTTTGATGGACAGGCCTCAGACTTGTGTTAAGACTGTTCTCCTGGAGTCAATTCTGACTAGCAACAAGTTTGCAGGGCAGAGTGGAACTGCCCCATTGGATTTCCAAGACTGTAATCTTTACAGAGGCAGACTGACACATCTTTTTCCTGCAGAGCAGCTGGTAGATTCAAACTGCTGACCTTTTGGTTAGCAGCCAAGCACTTAACCACTGTGGCACCTGTGTTAGACACAGCAAAATCAAACATATCAATGGCATGTGGTTTAAAACAATCTCTCCACACCAGAGTACCGATTTTACAATTTTGCCTCTGCCCTCCCTTATCCCTATTCCATTACACATTCTAGTCTGGTATCTATTTAAAAACTCTAGCTTTCAATAGGTATTAAAGAGGGTGATCAGATCCCATTCAGCCTAGTGCTGACTTATAACACCAGAACAGAGATAGATACATAGTATTAGTTCAAGACGATATGAAATGTGGTAAGTAAAATGACTTTAGTGAATCATTCTACAAAATCAAACTGTCCCCTGTCGCAGAGAAGCAACCTCTAGAGACAGTTTAACTCAAAGTTAGATGCGCTCTAGAAGCCATGCTTGATTCCTTTCTGTTGATAGTGACATAATTTGAAAAAGCAAACCATATATCAGTTCAGCTGCATCTCTTGCATGATTCATAGTGTAGAATTCCAATTTCATCAGAGCATTTGTGATATGGATGGGTGTGAATTCAAAACCTTTTTGAGGAAAATATGTCTCTCTGCCCAATGGTATCTATGTAACATACACCCATGTAGGAATTCAGTGGCCCTTTGACTGACCAAGAATATAAACAAGGCTTTTCTCATTTACATAAACAAATATCAATTTTATTACCACATGTCTTACCTAAGGCATGTGGATTTTTCTTTAATCAACAGCAAAGATATTGGATATTCAGGCGTTCTTCTGAAAGTTCTATCAAGGACTATATGCAACTGTGTCCTTGACTAAAGCTCATCAGACATGTGCAAAATAGTGTAAGAAATCCTGCTAATGACACTTTTCTATACTATTAAATTAGTGATTATCTCATATTAGAATATTAGAAAGGTCATCTTAATTAAGTTACAACATAATGCACCTATACAATTACCATTAATTTAGTTGTTGCTATATGTTACCTGTTGGAAGATTTTTTAAATGAGTTGATTGAGATCTTAATTTTAAGTAACTGAAGAGTAGTAATATAATACATATACTTATGTCATTATAAGGTAAACTATATGCAAAATGAGAAAATCCAATGGGAGTGATAAAAAGGAAAGGCTCTGTGGAGAATGTGGCAATTTAACTAGACCTTCATAAATAGAATTTAAGAAATCTGTGATAAGTGATAGAAGTTCAAGTGAAGAGAAAAACCAAAACAAAATATAGCAGAGAATCACAAGGAACACAAAAAATTTCTAAAAATAGTTCAGTTTGCCAAAGCATAGAACTTGTCAAGAGAAATATTCCTATGCCTGTAAACTTTGATTGAAACTATTCTGAAGAGAGTCACAGCTATGAGTATCAGTTGTCTGGACGTTATTCACCAAGCCACTGAAAAAATGTTGTTGATTTCTAATTAGGGAAGTAGACAAGTAGATGATTACTCTGGAAGAGAAGATAGTATAGACTGGAAATAAGAGTGTCTACGTTTAGGGGTAAAATGGATTGCTCAGTGAATACGATATGAGGATTAGAACTTGGGTAGTGGCAGTAGGATGTGCAAATAAGAATGAAATATAAGAGATATTCCCAAGATGTAACCAATAGAGTTTAGAAACAATTATATTAAAGACCAAAGACAGAGAAAAATTAATTAGTATGATTGAATTTTTAAACCAGATTGATTAGGGTGATATTAGTACCATTAAACAAAAACAGGGAATTAAAAAGGCAGAAATACTCTGGGAGAGAAAATGAGCTCCACCATTATCTGATCTTGTTCCTTTAGTTTTTATTATGATTTGAACAAGTCTTATTGACTGTTGCCATTTATTGAGTTCCTATCATTCCCAGCTAAGTGGTTTACCAATATTAAACATCACCTCATTTGATCTTCACAACAACCCTATGAGAAAGGAAACATTTATTACTGAAGTGACTCCCCTCCCACCATGAACTAAGAAATGAGAAAAATAAAACTGCCCTCTGAGAATTAAACAAGGAGATAAACACCCAATGTAGCAGAGAGATTATGCACATTGTCTTCTATAGGAGACAGAATACTCCCAGACAAGGAAAAACTTGTTGGAATGGATTAATGTATCTAATAGATGGTTCTCCATTAAAAGGGAGTTTATCAGGTAGAATAGCATAGAAAACGTATATAGAAAAACTTATATAGTTTTCTCAAGAGTGAACTTTGGCTATTGAAATTGAAATGAACCCATCCTATCCGCAAGGCATTAATAATGTAAATATTTTTATCTATATTTTATTCTATTTTGATACACTGGACATTTCCTTTCAATTAAATCCCCTTTTCCTCATTCAAAAAGGCAAGGCACTCGGCTGATAACCAGAAAGTCCGGGGTTCGAACCCATCATCCGCTACATGGGAAAAAGATATGACAGTCTGCTTCCATTCAAACATAACTTTGGAAACTGTATCATTCTACTCTGTCTCTGTCTTTTAGGGTCATTATGAGTTGAAATTGACTCGATGCAAAGATGCAAGCTTGTTTTGTGTTTGTCTGTTTTTTGTTTTGGTTTGCTCTTCAATGCCTACAAAACAGCCTTTTAAATATAACTTCAATGTTATTGGCATCTGATAGGCTTTCTTCATTTATTTATTGCTTGTTTGTTTGCCCCTTCTGCTCTCCATCTTCAATAATCTTTTAGTGAACCATCTTTCCCTTTCCAACTCATTATACCTCACCATTCTCAGGGTATGTAAATTAGAGAGGCTGATTCCAGCCTTTTGTTGCCTGACTGATTAAAGCATCCCTTTATCCTGGCTACATTGATTTGCTCACAGATGGGCACATAATACAATCTGAACCAAACCAAATAAAATCATGACTAGAACCCTTGGAAGAGAGATTATCATTTCCAGAATCAATGCTTGTGTGTTAGGTTGACTAGAGAACCAAATCCAATGACACTTATACATGTGTAAGAAAGCTTTATATTAGAAAGCATTCCAGGCCAGTCCAATTCAAGTCTGTTACTCTGTTACTAGTCCACAAGTCCCTTTCTCAGACTCATGCAGCCACATACAATGATTACAGGTTGGTGGGTGCAGTCATGTAGATTCACGATTGATGAAAACATGGCAGAACACTGACAGCGCTCAGTGTTGCTAGCAAGCATGAGGGTGAGGGGGAAGAGTCAGAGAGGGGGAGCCCCAGGGTCCCCACTTATAAGAAAGCCACAGCCCTAAGGACCCAGCATCAGGCTGTGACAAAATTGACAGGTTTGATTCCACTCCACCCCTAGCCAGGAGTGTCTAGTTGACATAAACTCATCTGACTCCCATAGATCAGTGACTGTAAGGTGACTGCAAGCCCAGAAATGCCAGTGGTCATCTTTGTGTGAATATGAAGGCAATTCAAATGGTTAGAAAATGATGGAGTTGCTGAAATATCATGTGAATCCCTGAATCCACCCATTTGGGGGTATATACCATGAGGCTTTAAAAATATTGTGGAAAATAGAATTTAAAAATAATGGAATTCTTCCAGGCAGTTTTTGAAGCTCCCTTGTATTTATACCAATTTATCTAAAGATAATTAGACTTAATTTGTAGATGAGACGACTTAGATTCTGAAGCATTTTTAACCATATTGCAACACTGAATTTGCTATAATTTGTTTTTTCAAACCCTGTATACTTTGAGTTATGTTACAAATGCTCTATTATGGAGGGATCCAGACTGTAAATTCCTTCTAAAATGTTTGTATTTAAATAAATTTCTTTATCAACATAAAATTTCATTTTAGTTTATTTAATAAGTCAATTTAGGTCAACTTTTTCCTTGGTTGCCAGGATTTTGTAATGCAAAGTGTCATATTAAATCATACAAGTTTTCTTAAACATTCATCTCTTATCCCTCTAATAGTTTTGGCACTTTCCTTTTAAATGGCATAATTTTAAAGATATTGGAATATTTCAGGTATCCTTAATTCTTTGAAAGTCAATTAACATTATTTATATATGTATGTGGTAGTTACATAATCTGGTGTCAATTGGGACTTGAGAGGATTAAGAGTGAAGGGGTGGAGTCTAGCCTGTTAATCACAATATAACCAATCAGGCCTCTATGTGGCCATAGCTTTCTCCTGAGAATTCTGGGAACTCCTGAATTTTAGCCTTAGAGGTGGGAGAGACTCTCTCACTGCTCATTTCCTGTGAGACATCCCTGAGGACAAGACACTTGCCACTACACTGAAAGACCCCATGCCCTGAAAACTGGAGAAGCCAGGCAGCGACCCCTGCCAGTGCTGAGATGCTTACAACGCCACTGGATCCAAAGACTTTCTACCAGCTGGCCTGTGATCATCCTACATGCAGCCTCATTGCATGTGCTTCGTGAGTATGAAGAGGACTTTATAGATTGGTGTCAGACATATGTGCTAATATCAGACTGAGCGTAGACTAGACTGGGTTGGGGTGTTTCTTTAATGTACAACTACCCTTTATATAAAACTCTCTCTTATGTACATATGAATTTCCATGAATTTGTTTCTCTAGTCTACCTGGACTAACACAATGTGTGTAAACATACACACTTATACATGAGGAGACTTCAAAAACTCACAAAAATGAAATCAAAAAAGGATAATGGAAATTTCCATAAACGTTTTGAAGCCTTCTTGTGTCTATGTACACACATGTACACACATATAAAAGATAAACTCCAAGTTCCTTTTATATATGAGATTCTCAATAGGTTGCGAATATACGCGCCATTTCATTTTGCCCCATAATTCCCTCAACTATGAGAAAACTACAGAAAGTTAGCTCCAAAAGGACTTTAGAGGCCATTTGTTCTACAGAAATGACTTTACTTTGCAAAGAAAGAATTAATTATTTTCTCAGGTTATCTACCCCATTATCAGCAGATCAGGGATTTACACCCAGGCTATTAGATACTGCCTCTATATTTAAAAGTAAAAAGATGCTTCAACTTGCATGTATTAAAAAAAGAATCCTAATTGCCAATTGACTATTCATTTTAACTGCTCTATAGACTCAATGGAAGTGGGTTTCTTTTTCTTTTTGGTTATAATAACCAAAATTTAAAAATTTCAGTAGTGGACTCATGATGAAATCTACTTCTTGTCTTCGGTTCCTATCAGTAAATACTGCTCTCCCTAGCAATGCAGTTCTATTTCCTTTCCAAGTTGCCTATGACTTGTTTCATGTCTAATAATATATAAGTATATCAGACACACAAAATATAGTAATTTAGACCATCATATTGTATCAATCTTCTCTTAAAATAATGGGGCCCTTCTGTTTGTCTCTATAAATCCTTACATAACTGATAACCAGAATTAATTACTTATAGTTTGTTTCTTTTCCGATGGCTTATCTTTTTATTGGAAGCCAGAAAGGACTCTGAGAATCCTATGAAGTGCATTCGTATGTTCTCACCTGAATTCTGTTGAGTGGAATTCAGAATAAGGAGTGGGAGGTCTGGTTTATTTCCTGATCTTTTCTTAAATGAACACACAGCGCAAGCCTACAGAGACAAGTAGGGCCTCTGAGGAAGGGAGTACAGCAGCCTGCTCTTGAGTGGCTGGTTACTGCCTTGTGTATAACTCCACCTATTTTCAGCTGGCACAGGACTTCTAAGGCTCAGCTGGTTGGTTCACCCTTGATACATACTATCAAGCTTACATAAAAATAACAGGCTCTCCATCTTGATCATAAAGCAACGGAGACACAGAGAGCAGAGAGATCGGACAAGAAGCAAAACTAAAAATAAGCAAAATAATTTTTAAGTCTTTTTGTAAACAATTCTTCCTTCAGCAATTTGAGTCAGCTACCTAAAAGGTAAGTGAAGCCCTAGATAATACATTAATCTTGTTTTTTTCTGGCCTCATTACTTCCCCTTTCAGTAACCCTCCACACTTTTCTCAGCTTTCCTTTCAGAAAATAAAGAAAGAAAAGTATTAGCCTTTGTTGAGTACTTACTGTATAGGCATCAAACAGGCATTTCATTAATTCTCCAATTAACTTTAAATAATAGACATGATCCATGTTCTTTTTAGGATTTCGATAAAAATAAAAATGCATTATTGATATCAAAATATTGATGCAAATTCCTAGTGAATGAAGAAGACAAAAGACTGAAACACAGTCTATATAGATATTATAATGGCTGAAGAATTACAAGGCAAATGGCCTTACTAGTGTACAAAAAACTACATAATCTAAACCCAAGTTCCCTACTCTTTTCACTATGTCTCCCTTAAACACTTTGCCAAGTTAAGTCATACTTGCAGTTTTAGCATGACAACCCCAAAGAAAACTAGAGGGAGAAGAAAGGAAAATTATAAGTGAATTTTAAGATAGTGTAATACTTGTGCAGGACACATTACTTGGGAAGAGGGCTGCTTTCCAACATTCACCAAATCACACATCAATTACTGTGGTTATGCATACGAACGGAATAGCTTAGGGCTTTGAAATAGTACTTCAAACTAATACCAACAGTACATTGCTGAGATTTCTGCCCCGAATAGACCTTGAATAATAAGATATATTGTGGATGACAGATCTAGTAGTTAAAGCACATTTAGCTTCCATCTGTATTTCCTCTTTTTAAATGGAGGGACACACACACCAATATCATGTATTCTGGAGGTCTGATAACTGTCAGGAAAGCAGACATTAGGTCTTTATGCTATGAGACAGGCTATTCAAAGGCTTAGCTCTATTGGCTGTGTCAAGAAGAGTTCAAGGTTGTGGGAAGTGAGGGCAAGTGTGTGCTGCATAAGCTGTCAAGAGAATACCAAGCTGCTGACATGCTGACAGGTTTTCTTTACCCTCAAGCCTCCACCTCCACTTTAAACTGCCTGCTTAGTTGGTTGTTAAAATCTTCACATACATTTCAACACATTTTGACTATGAATCTAGTCAGTTTCACATTTGGAATTTTAAAAATAGGACATGATAGACTTAAATATGTAACACTGACACATAGGGCCTGAATAACCATTTCAGTCCCTTATGCATGTTACAATGGTTATTTTACACTGAGGCATACACACATTGGGCTAAATTGAGGCTGAAATGAAAACATCCTTCAGAGGATGATGTTGCTATTTATCTTTGGACCTTCAGAGTATTACAAAGCACCTCACACATACTTGGAGCTCAGTGTATTTATGTGGGGAGCTGAAATTAGTATATTGGAAATGTATTTAACATGAAGGGTGAAATCTTTTCCTACGGAAAAGCCTGTCTCTAAATAGCATTTTAGTTAAGAATACAAGCTTCAACATTTTGTGGCAGATGCCCCCAGTGACTCATATCACAGCCTCTTGGCCCACCTCTGATTTTCGCTTCTCTTGGGGTCCGTCCCATAGAAATACAAACCACTTCCTGCTGGCCGCATTCTCATCTCAAGCCTGTGTAGCTTTAGGTCTTTCTTTTTCAGCCCCAAGGCTTTTTCCCCTGTGCCTCTGGAGCCAACCTGATCCAATTGAATTAACACTCCCAGGAACAAGCCTCTAGTAAGTTATTCTTCCTGGTCTGGTAGCTTATCCTCAGGGGGTCTCAGTAAAAATGAGATTTCAGTGCTCACAGTAAATCCACTGCCATTGAGTTGATTCCAACTCATAGAGACCCTATAGGACAGAACATACATCAATTGTATAAAGCACATTTTTACCCTCATCATTCTGATCCCATTCCTGCTCCTGGATTCCATGTGTTGTGAGTTTTTTCTCTTGCCTATACCTTATGTACATGTTCCTGTCTAGTCCAGATTGGGAGGCAGCATTAAGGTCATGATAGCAGGGGTGAGGAGGACTCCCGGAAACAGAGGTATATTGCGTGACCCATTAGTGCTCTACTGCACCCTGATTGACTCACCTCCTCCCTGCGATCCCTTTGTGAGGGGATGCTTCATTGTCCATAGATGGGCTATGGGTCTTCGCTCCAACCCCTCTCCATTCCCACCAATGCATTTTTGCTTGTTTGTTTACTGTTTGTTGTGAATCTTCTGATCCCTGTTGCCCAGTCTTGACACCTCATTATCACACCAGCTGGTGTGCTTCTTCCACGTGGCCTTGTTGCTTCACTGTTGGATGGCTGTTTGTTTAACTTCAAGCCTTTAAGACCCCAGACACTATATCTTTTAATAGCCAGACAGCATCCTCTGTCCTTATGCCTGCTTATCCGCCCATTTTATCTTCAGCAATTGTGCAGGCAGAGGGGGTGGGGAGTTGAGTAACATAGAATGACAATTTGTTAGAGCAATGTGTTCTTTTATTGAGTGGAGGTATGAGCCGAGGCCCAAGGCTCATCTGCAGCTTCAGTGTATTGCCTTATAAATATATGTACATAGGCCCATACCACTATTGTTATGGATTAATGGATTTGCATAAGTGCACATCTCTGTTAATCTCCCTGTCTATGTCCAATGTCCATTCTTGGGGCTCCTCGGGAGCTCTGTGGATCAACTTTACTCCAATTGCTTATCTGTTATGCTCCATTTCCACACATTCTCCCCACTGTGTGTCCCCATTATTGTCCCATCTCCATATGCTCCAGTTAGGGGCCAACATGTCTTGAGCTGTTGGTAGTCCCACAGTCCTCTCTGTGCCCTACCATCTCCATGCAGGGAACTCATCCCCTGGGTTTGCCGTGCCCACATGGAGTCTAGGCCAACTGCCCTTTTCTCTTTTTCCTTCTTGGTTTGCTTCCATCTGGGTATGGTAGGTCGGTTCCTTCCCCCGCCCCCCCAAAGGTCTATTGTCATTCTCTATGGCACACACTTCCAGGGTGGGGGTCAGGTTGGTTCTGGTTGGGGCCAGCCCTGTAGTCAAGTCTTTTCATGGATTCTTCCACATGTTACATTGCCCTCCTGGTTTGGTGTGTCATGCACGCTCCAATTCTGTGGAGACACAACCAATACTCTCCCCCTTGGTGGGTTAGTGCCCTGTTCCCTCCATGTCATCATTTCAGTTTCTCCCCACCCCCATCCCCCCTCCTCCTTCCCCCTTTCCCCTTCTTTATGTTGGACTCACATGTAGCTCCCTGGGTTTTGTCTGACCTCCCTCTGACTGCCTATGCTTCCAACCATGTCTTGTGAGATAAGTGTCTTTTCTTCTATTCCTGCTGTGCTGATTGTACTTACTTCAGGGAACTCATGTTACACTTGTCCTTTTGAGATTGGCTTACCTCGCATAACATGATTCCTTCCAACTATTCCCATGAAACGTCTTTCATGTGCACATCTGTGCTTTTCAGTGCTGCATAGTACTCCATTGTGTGTATGTGCCAGAGTTTACTAATCCACTCGTCTATCAATGGAAACTTAGGCTGCTTCCAAGTTTTTGTGATTGTGAATTGTGCCGCAGTAAACATTGAAGCACATATGACTGGTCGTGTTTTATTTCTTACTTCCTCTGGGTATATGTCCAGTAGAGGGATGACTAGGTCATAAGGTAGATCAAGTTCCATTTTCTTCATGTATCGCCATATAGCTTTCCACAGTTGCTGTACATATCTGCATGACCACCAGCAGTGGAGGAGGGTTCCTATTGCACCACAGCCCCATCCAACATTTGTTGTTCTCTGATTTTCTGATTTGGGCTAACTTCAGGGGTGTTAGGTGGTATCTCATGGTTGTTTTAATTTGCATTTCTCTTATGGCTAATGAACAGGAACATTTTCCCATGTTTCTTGTCCACATGGTTCTCCTCCCTAGTGAAAGTTCTTTTCAGATCTTTTGCCCACTTCCTTAAGGGGTTAACTGTTTTCCTCTTTTCGCAGGCCATGATGGTGTTGTAGATTTTAGTAATAAGCCCTTTGTCTGATGTGTCATTACTAAAAATCCTCTCCCAGTCTGTGGGTTGCCTTGTCACCCTCTTGGTGAAGGTCTTTCGAGGCACACAGGTGTTTTATTCTTATTAAGTCCCATTTGTTGATTTCCAGTTCACCTGTGTGTGTACCCTTCCCTATTGCAGTGAGCCTATGATTTCCTTGGGTCAGTGCTCTGAGGTTAGTCTCAATTCCCTCCTTTATGGTTCTGAAGGTGTGGGGTTTTACTTCTAGGTCTGTGATCCACCTTGAGTTTGTTCTTGCACAAGGGGTGAGGTAAACATCTTGTTTCATTTTTCTACATGTGGATATCCATTGTTTCTACCACCACTTGTTTAAAAGGGCATCCACTTCCTACCTGATGTTTTTGTGACCCTATCAAAGATCAGTTGTCTATATGCTGATGGTTTTACTTTCTGGGCTTTCTGTTGGTCTGAGTATCTGTCATTGTGCCAGTACCACGTTGTTTTGACCACTGTAACTGTGTAATAGGCATTAAAATCAGTAAGGTGAGTCCTCCAACTTTGTCCTTGTTCTTGAGGAGTTCTCTGCTAATTCTGGGCTTTTTCCCTCTCTGTATGAAATTAGTGGTCAGTTTTTCCAATTCTTTGAAGAAGGCAGTTGGTATTTGAATCAGAATAGCATTAAACTTATGAAGTGCTTTGGGTAAAATTGACATTTTTATTATGTTGAGCCTTCCAATCCATGAGCATGGGATATTCTTCCATTTGTGGGGGTCGCTTTTGGTTTTGTGTAGTAGGGTCTTGTAGTTTTTCTTGTATAGGTCTTTGGATTTTTTTGTTAAATATATTCCTAGGTATTTCAGTTTGTTCTTGGGTACTGTGAAGTACCCTTCTTGAGCTCCTATTCCATGGTCCTATACAACGTATATAGTAAACCTACCTACTTCTGTATTTTGATCTTGTATCCTGCCATTCTTCCATATTCCTCTATCACTGCAAGTACTCCCGTTGCTGAGCTTTTGGGGTTTTCAATGTACAAGATCATGTCATCTGCAAATAGCAATAGTTTCACCTCCTCCTCTCCCATTTGGATACCTTTAATGTCCTTCCGCTGTTTTATGTTGTTAGCTAGAACCTCCAGTACTACATTAAATAGAAGTGGGCACAAGAGGCGTCCTTGTCTGGTCTCCCTTTTCAGTGGGATTGGTTTTTTTTTTTTTGGTCTTTTCTCCATTGACTGTGATGTAGGTTGTTGGCTTTTCATAGAAAGATTGTATTAGCTTGAGGAATTTACTTTCCATTCCTATCTTCATGAATGTCTTAATTAGGAATGGGTGTTGGGTGTTGTCAAATGATTTTTCTGCATCTATGGATATTATCATATGGTTTTTGTCCTTTTTCCTATCAATGTGGTGTAGAATATTGATGGATTTTCAAATGTTAAACTATCCCTGCATCGCTGGGATGAATCCTACCTGGTCATGGTGGATGATATGTTTTATATACTTTCGTATTTTAGTGGCCAATATTTTGTTAAGGATGTTTGCATCTATGTTCATCAGAGATATTGGTCGGTAGTTCTCAATACCTGTTGGGTCTTTGTCCTGTTTGGGTTTCAAAATTATGCTGGCTTTGTAGAATGAGTTTGGGAGTTTGCCATCCTTTTCTATGCTCTGTAATACTTTGTGGAGGAATGAAGTCAACTCTTCCATGAATGCTTGGTAGAATTCTGCTGTGAAGCCATCTGTTCCGGGGGCTTTTTTTTTTTGGTAGATTCTTGATGACCCCCTGTGTTTCTTCTTTCACTATAGGTTTGTTGAGGTTCTTGACCTCTGTCTGAGATAATCTGGAGATGGACTGTTTTTCCAAGTATTTATCCATGTCTTCCATGTTCCTGAATTCATTAGAATATAGTCCTTCAGAGTACTTTATGATTATCCTTTTAATCTCATTGGGGTCTGTTGTAATTACCCGTTTCATCCCTCACCCTGGATATTGATGTTTGCTCCTGCCTTTCCTTGGTTAGATTTGCCAGTATTTTGTCAATTCTGTCGATCCTTTCATAGAACCAGCTTTTGCTGCATTTATCTTTTGCATCGTTCTCTTGTCTTCCCACTTGTTTAACTCTGCTCGGATTTTTATTATTTCTTTTCTTTTGCTACAGGAGGGGTTGTTCCATTGACTCTGTTCTAGTTGGTAGAGGTCTTGTGATAACGTATCTCTCATAAGCCTATCTTCTTTTTTCATATATGCATTTATTGATATCAAACTAACTCTGAAAACTGCCTTTGCAGCATCCCATAAGTTTCGATATGTTGTATTCTCATTCTCATTAGTTTCTAGAAACTTCCTAACATCCTCTCTAATCTGGGCCTGTACCCACTCATTTCTCAGGAGATCATGGTTCATCCTTCAATTGATTGCCCTTGATTTTCTGGTCATCCTTTTATTAATCTCAAATAATCTCTATGTGTTTGAATTTACTCAGGCTTGACCTGTGTCACAACATGTGGTCTATTCTTGAAAATGATCCATGTGGACTTCAGAAGAATGTGAGGTTTGGGGTTTTTTTTTGCGTTTGGCTGGCTAAATGTCTATCAGGCCCAGTTTCCTAATTACATTGTTTAGCTCTATAGCCTCATTGCTGAGCTTCTTTCCTAGTGGGCTGTCTTTCTCTGATAGTAGAGTATTAAAGTCACCTACTATGATTGTTGAATCCGTGATTTCTTTTTTCATCTTTTTAATAGTTTGAATATGCTAACTGGTTCTTGGTTTACTGAACCTTTGAGTATTATATTGTGCCCCTTCTTGTCTCTTTTTATGGGTTGAACTTTGAGGTCCATTTTATCGGAGATTAAGTTTGCCATCCCTGCTCTTTTTAAGTCGCCATTTGCCTGGTATATTTTCTGCCAGCCTTTTATACCTAGTTTATTTTTGTCTGTGCACTTCAGATGTGTCTCTTGCAGGCAACAGATTGATGGATTATGTTTTCTGAGTCAGTCCTCCAGGCTTTTTATTTTAATGTACACATTGTGTCCACTGGAATTCAGAATTATTATCACAATCTGTGGATTCATTGTTGTCATACCAAGTCCTGTGTTTTGGGTGTTATCCTAAGTCCCTTCATATCAGTGTGCTGTGTTTGTGTGTGTGGCTTCTTTCTTGTCTTCTTTTCCCTCTGACTCCCTGTGATCTTGGTAATTGTTGCTCATACATTGATTTCTGGATGGAGATGGGCTATATGGTGGTCTCCTGCTTGTGCTTGGTGAAGATTAATCCTCTGGCCATAGCAAGTCAGCCAGTATTTTCCGCAGTGTCTGGTGTCTTGCGGCATATTTCTTTGAGTCTTTCCTTGTCATGGAAGAGCCTTTTCGCCTCATCTATCTTAATGGATAATTTGGCAGGGTAAAAGATTCTTGGGGAGGCATTTTTTTCTATCAGCTTTTGGAAGATGTTGCTCCACTCTCTACTCCTCTTCATGGTGTCTGCTGGTAGGTCTGAGCATATTCTTAGCTGAACTCCTTTGTATGTGACTGTCTTCTTTTCTTGTGCTGCTCTTAAAAGTTTTTCTTTTTCCTCGAAGTTGGATATTTTTATTGTTATATGTCTCGGTGAGTTCTTCTTGGGGCTTAGTCTAGTTGGTGTCCTTTCTGCTTCCTGTATGAGAGCCTGGTTCTCACTCATTAAGGTCGGAAAGTTTTCTTCCAGAAATTGCTTCCCTATCTTGGTGGTCGACTTGTGTGGTGTGTTCTGCTGTGGTAGACCAATTATTCAAATATTATTCCTCTTCATAACATCTGTCATTGATTTCAGGTTATCTTCTGCTTCTTTAATTTTCCCATCTGATTGTCTTTCTTGCTTGCTGAGGTCTGTTTACTTGTCTTTGAGATCACTGATATGGTTCTCTGCCTTCTCAAGCATAATCGTAAATTCTGTTACCTTGTGTTTGGCTTCTGCTACCTCATCAGTTAGCACCTGTATTCATTTCCCTTTGGTCCGTGGACTTCATCCCCTCTATTGTGGACTTAACCTCCTCTATCATTGCATACTCATTCTGGGTTGCTTCCCTCAGCTCCTGTATTACTCTAAGCAGACTTCTGAAGATCTCCTTTTGTGATAGATGCATATCTGATTCTTCTATGAGCGGCATTAACTCTTCTACTGTGGTTTCTCTCTCTGATTTTTGTTATTGTTGTTGGTAAGAGTGATGTGGTCTGTTGGTTTTTCTTTGATACTTTCGTAGGTCCATGTTTCTGGGAGACCAGAGGGTCCTCAGGTCTTTCTGTGTGTTACTGTTAAGCATGCTATCAGGGTGCTGCCTGTGACCTACTACAGAGGTGGGTAAGACTGCTGTATAGTCAGAGTTCCTTGATGGGTCAGTGGTCAACAGTGGTGAGAAGTTTCAGTGACTGGAGTGGGGACTGGAGCCTATATGTATGTCCCTGTTCCTTTTTGCCCTGGTCTGTCAGAGCACACTTAGCAGCCTGTTTCTTGTTTAATTAAAAATAAGGAAAAGAGAAAAAATATTTTTCCCCTTTTCCCTCCAATTTATACAGATGCCTAATAGAAGGCCAAGGTGGAGGAGGCCTCACTGCAATGGGAGGTGGTGTTGATCTAGGCCTCCAAGCCAATATATGTGTGGGAAATAAATGCTCTTCAGAGTAAGCATGTACTCCCCTGGCTCCCTGTAGGCCTGTAGTGTTGAGCAGGTAGGCAGCGGAAGAAAGCGCACCCCAGAAGCGAGCATCCTGAGCCGGCCAGAAAGGCCTGGGTCAGCAAAAGGTGCTGCCGTGGCGTGGGCAGACCCAGAAATGGGTAGAAGCTGCTCCGGTGGGAAACACGGGGCTGTTCCTGTGCCATCAGGAGTGGGCTGGGGACAGGAAGGCGTTTGGGTCTGCCTGCACTGGGAACGTCGCAGGACACTGCAGTGGAGTCTGCTGGCCCAGAGCAGACAGAAGTGGCTCCCGGCCGGAAATGCAAGGCTGTGGCGCTAGCCTCCTATGCAGACAGGCCGTCAGCACTGGGTACACTGCAGGGCACTGCAGTTGCGTGGGCCAGCCCAGGAGCGGGTAGAAGCGGTATGGGCTCAGACAGCGGGTGTGTTGCTGGCTCAAAGAATGTGCCACAATAAGGTCTCCCAGGCAGGTGGTGGGAGAAGGTGGGTAGGCCAGTGAAGGGGTCCCAGGCAATAATGGAAGTGGATGGCGCCCAGTCGCATGTCACTTAACTAGCTACCAGTAGACGACATGGGAGCACCACGAGTGGACATCTGCTGTAAGGGGTCCCGCCACAGCTTTGTTTGTCTCGGCGGGGCAGTCAAGCAACTCCAGGCAGTGGGTATGCTGGGCAGCTCAGCCTGATGAGCCCAGATGTCCCAAGGATCAGATCCCAGATCTCAGGGGCTCTGGCTCAGGACAGATGCCTGGCAGGCGGGGTTGTCCCTGGGAGTTCTCTCTCACCAGGATCCTTCCACTAGGCCACCTGGACACTAAACCCACCTTTCACGAAAGAGTCATCGGTATGCGCCGCTCACCTGCATGCCATCTAGACCAGTCTCCCGAATTCGCTACATATTTAAATGATTCTAATAACTTAGAAAGGATGTCTGATGAACACATAGCCAGAATCATGGTACTACATCCTGAAATCCGGCTAGCAGTCAGCTGCCACATTGATTATAGAAGCATCTACAAGAGGAACCAGATTAGATGGGAAGATTGAACTGCTGTAATCCCCTATGTAGCACTAATCAGGAAGGGTTGGGGGTTGGTATTTCAAACATAATTAGCAGTGGATCTTAATGAACAAATCTTTCATACAAATGCATTATCACTGCACATATAAATGTCAGGCATCACAGCTTCAACGGTGTACCCTCACTATATTCTTTATGTGAGGTTTGGTGTTCTCCTCATGAATTAACTTATTCATATTTAGACCCAGGACATCAGCAGTAACTGTATAATTGTATAAACTATGTTCCAGTTGGGAATACAAAACTTCAAAATCAAAGAATTAGCAAAGCAGATGAGACAGCATTTGAACAACTTCTAGGATGCCGTAAACATTCACAGAGTTAATAGTGACTTTTCAATCTGCAGCACATGGACCCACATGGGCAAGCAGCAATGGGACCAGAGGTAAAGAAAGGCAGGGGTAAATTAAGGCAGCTTTCAAAGAGCACTGGTGACAAAGTGGTTAAAGTGCTAAGCTGCTAACTCAAATGACAATGGTTGAAATCAACCAGGTACTCTGAGAAAGAAAGATATAAAAGCTCCCTTCTGTAAAGAATATAGTCTAGAAAAATTTATGGGGAAGTTTTACTTGTCCTATAAGGTCATTATAAATTATAAAACACTTTACAGCAATGTTTTGTTTTCCTTGCATGCTTTTTCACTGTCTTAACCATCTTCACTTCAAGGTACACATAGAAAATGCTATCATTGGGCAGTACACCAGAGATTAAGGAATAAGGTTTATTGTCTTACCCAAGAAATACTACATTTTTCACAAAATCAAATAAAAGAAAATCACAAAACAGAAACCTACTAAATCCTCAAGTATGCTCCCTTCCCCTGAGTAAACTTATCCAATGTTTTAAAAAGCAAGCCCTTCCATTTTCTATCAACTGTTTTCCTCCAGAACACACACATATTATGTCAGGGTGGGTTGACTAGAGAAACAAATCCAGTGACACTCATATATGTGTAAGAAAGTGCTTTATACCAAGAAGTAATTATATCTCTACTCCCCACCTTCCCCCTACCTTCCTGGTATTGCTACTCCCATTCCTATTCCTTGGTTCTGTGTGTCATGAACTCTTATCTGTAAAGTGACATAAAATTATGTAACTATAAACAACATGGTAATGAGGAATTAAGATAGCATATGGAATTTAGACTGCTAATCAGATGCTGAATTTAAAATAAGGAGATATCCTGGAATTTGTGGGTGGGCCCAATATAATTGCTAAAGGCTTTCAATGTGAAACAGGAAGGCAGAAACCAGTTTCAGTAAAAAGTGATGTAATATAAGAAGGGGGCCCGGAACTACAGAAAATGTGAAGCCAAAAGGCAATAAAATGGATTCTCCTCTGAAGGCTCCAGAAAGAAAAGTAGCTCTACTGGCACTATATTTTTATTTGGCCCGTGCGAAAATCAGTTCTAGTTTCCTACTTTCTGAACTAAAATTCAATAAATTTTATTTGCTAAACCAATGTTTGAAGTAATTTTTACAGCAGCACTAGAAAACTAATACAATGCACTTACAAAAATGATCTAGTTATTAAATTCTGTAAGAATTAATGAAGAAAACCTAGCTCATGATTACATTCTAGTTACTTTTATCCAATGATTAACATACTAACACACATAGGTCTACCAGAGGCAAGAAAGACTTTGCAGACATGATTTTTAATAACTTTTTCATATATCTTAAGTGCACCTAAACAAAAGTATTTTGATATGAAGAATGCCTATTCTCTGAAACAAACAGGTCACCTGAGGAAAGAAAAATTAATGCCATACTTTACAAAATTGAGTATGTTTAACTCCATAATTCTAGGTGCCATAGAACAGAAATTAAAGTATAAACATACTGCATTTTATTGGAACGTTCATATTCCTTTAAGCTAGATGAACAGGTGAAAACATATTTTTTATATTGAAACACATTAACGTGTTTAGAAATAGATGATATATTTGCTTGTTTTAAAACACAACTATATCTCACTGTACAGTGATAAGTGCCCACCAACACCCTGGCATGTGAGTAAATCTATCTTACTTGTTCAAGATATTTGAGAAGTCCTGCACTAAATAATCTTCTGCTATTTTCCATTTTCTGATGTGTGTATGGTTGGTATTGCCAAACAGATTGCAAGCTCAAGAAAGTAAGGAATGCTTTCTTTTTCTTTTTTTAACATTCCCACCAGTGTTCCTTATGTGTGAGCTTTGGGTTAAATTTACTCTGAACTCCATTGACTTCTCAAAAGGTCAGCTTTTTCGAGATGGGACCTAGCTCATCTGGCTAGATGGAAGAATACAGATGGACTTAAACATCCTTATTTCACTATGAAAAGTAATGCAGACATCATGATAAATATATGAATATATGTGTATCATAATTTTACTATGCACAATATTATTTGGGCATATATTAGCTAGGATGATTCAAAGTGATAGGAAAACATAAATGAAGACATGGCGTCCAAGCAGCTGCAAAACAGTTTTTGTCCTGTTTCTCACTAATCCTGATTAGCCTCAGAATTCAAAAGGAAGAGGAAGAAAATCAGGAAGAGTTTAGAAGAGTACTGGAGTGCTCTAATTTGTTGACAGTCGTAGTTTTTCTATGTGTTAGCACATTGCAATGTTCACATCGTTTGCCTTACCCTGCGTTTTTACTGAGTGTTGCTGACATGGACTCTCCGCAGAAAGAAGCTGAATGATGCTCCCTGCTGCGTGGTCAGAAGAGCTTCCCTTTTTCTTTTTTTTTAAAATCATTTTATTGGGGGCTCATACAACTCTTGTCACAATCCATACATCAATTGAATCAGGCATGTTTGCATATATGGTGCCTTTATTCTTTTCTAGATATTTACTTTCTATTGAGACCTTGTTATCAGCTCCTCTTTTCCCCCTCCCTCCCTACCACCCTCATAACCCCTTGGTAGATTGTACATTGTTATTATTTTCCTATTTCACACTGACCACTGTCTCCCTTCCCCGATGTTTTCTGTTGTTCTCTGCCCTGGAGAGGGGTGTATGGTTATGTGTCGATCATTGTGATTGGTTCCCCCTTTCTCACTTCCTCTCCCCCTCTCCCCACTACACTTCTGGCATCACTATTCCCACTCCTGTTCCTGGATCCTGTGTGTCATGAGCTCCCATCCCTTTCTATACCTGTGCACATGTTCCAGTCTAGTCTGAATTGATAAGCAGCACTGAGATTATGGTAGTGGGGGATGAAGAAGCCTCAAGGAACCAGGGGAATATAGTGTGATTCATCGATGCTTTACTGCATCCTGGTGACTCATTCCTTCCCTGTGGCCCTTCTGTGGGGAGAGTGTTCCACTGTCTACAGATCGGCTTTGGATCGCTGCTCTAGACACCTCATTCTCAACAATATGTTCTTGTTCGTTATGTGTCTGCTGATGCATATTACCCGGTCCCTATGACTCCTCATGATCGCACCGGTGGTGTGCTGCTTCCATGTGGATTTGTTGCTTCACTGCTGAATGGCAGCTTGTGTAACTTCAATATAGCTTCAGTATAAAGTATAAAATCCTAGATACTATATCTTTTAATTGCCAGGCACCATCTGCCTTCTTCACCACATTTGCTTATGCACCCATTTTGTCTTCAGCGATTGTGTCGGGAGGGTGAACACCTCAGACTTCTGATTGGTTAGAACAAAGTCTTCTTATATTGAGGGGGATATGAGCAGAGGCCCAAAGTCCATTCCCTACCTCAGTGTATTGCCATATATCTATATGTATATGGGCCAATACCGCTATTTTTGTGGATTAATATATTTACGTATGTACACTGAAGAGCTTCCTTCCCTTTTATGCGAGATTTTTAACATGAAGCCAAAACAAAATACCCTGTCAAAAAGTCATATATTAACCGATCAACTAGCTATGTCACTCACAGGACATCCACATCAAAGGACCTTGAAAGGTCCTTTCTGACAATGTATACAACACTATTCCTCTTGATTGAGTCATTCCCAGCATAGTAAACCTTATGATTTTTCTGCTTCCAATGGCCCAAACCAGTCCCTTTCATCTCACTAATGCCAGGATACTGATCTTTATGCATTGCATTTCATTTCTGACCACTTCCAATTTCCCTATATTACATTCCAATATGCACATTCCAATACTGATTTTTAGTAGATTCTTGAAACCATTTCTTCTTACTTTTCAATGTGCCCATTAATAAATGATGATCTAAAAGGTTCCACTCCCAAAAGCTTTATTCCACCCACATCACCTTGGTAAACTCTCCTTTGAGAAAACAGATCCTTATCAGTCACATTTTGAGCACCTTCTGACTCAAGGGTCCCATCCTCCAACACCATCTCTGATAATGTTCTACTTCCATTCATTGGGGCTTCAGTATAAAGAATGTGCCAATGCTACACACATATGGTTTTCAGGGGCTACTTCCTTCAAAGTGGGTAGCCAATTCTTCATAGTCTATTATGAGTCTGGAAGCTCCGCTGAAACTTGTTCACTTTGAATGACTTTGTTGGTATTTGCAATACCAGGGACATTGCTTCCATCATCACAGTAACACATAAGCCACCAGAGTATGACAAACTAACAGAAGTGTTAGATATGTGAGGGAAAAATATATATTTATATATGCGTGTGTGTATGTTTGAATATATTCTCCTATATTATTGCCTTCTGTGAAATATATCTATCTATGTATATCTATCTATCTATCATCTATCTATCTATACAATCATTGATTGGTCACTGATGTTAGCTGTGCCTTTATTGAAGCAAATTTCTTTTAGCAGTTGAAAGAATAAGCTTAATTCCTGAAAGGGGATCTGAATGGCATAGCATAGTTCCTATCATACTCTCCAACAAGAACTATATGACTTAGGAGTTAATGAAAATCGATTTCAGATAAATATTATCATCCAATAACATTTTCAAAAATTCAAATTTCCTTGAGATACTTCTGAAACACAAGTGCTAATTTAGGACATTTAAGACGCCACTACAAACTACTAGATTCTTCAAGTCTTTTCAAACTGTTTCATTTTATGAACATTAATAGGCCAAGCCCTAAAAATGAAAGTGTTACTAAGAGGAAAGAAGATAGACATTGGAGTTTGGTAAACTTGGATGAGAATATTTGCTCTTCAAATGACTAATTTCCTGAACTTGGTCAAGCAGGTTAACTTCTCTGAGACTCAGTTTTCTCAACTGTAAAAGTAGGCTAATAATAACTTTTATTCTATAAAATTTGAATAGTAATTCAATGGGATTATACAGGTCGAATACCTATTACAGTGTCAGGCTTATAGGGAGTTTGGCAATGTCATGAAGAGGTTAATAGATCCAGCCTTAGAGTCATAAAATGCAGGGGTTGGCTTCTAGCTTGGCTTCTTATTATTTATGTGACTGTGGGTAACTTATGTAAGTTATCTAAACCGCAGCTTTCTCATCTATAAAACTGAAATAATAATAACTCTCACTTCACAGATTTGTTGTCAGAATCGGTTGACATAATGTAAGCAAAGTATTTAGCACAGTGACTGGCACATATGTTTAATATGTGTTAGCTATTATCAAATCACAATCTTGATGTTGTTCATGTACAACAGATCCCTGGTTCTGCACCATCTGCACAATCATTGTTGTAGTCACTCTATCGATCCATAACCTCCAGGATCTTCCTCATTTTCGTGCTTTACCAATCATGATTTCCTTTTGAAGGAACTGATAGCATAATGGATCCAAAGTACATCAGAAAAAGGATCATCCTCCTCACAGCAAAGGTATGATTTGTCTGCTCTTCTAAGACAGATTTGTTCATTCTTCTAGCAATCCATGGCAGTTTCGATGGTTTTTGCCACTCCATAATTCAAATGCATCCATTCCGTTTCAGTTTTCCCTTTCCATTGCTCAGATTTCACATGCACATGAAGCAACTGAAAATACTATGGCTTGGTTCAGGTGCACCTTAGTCCTCAAAGTGAGATCTTTGTTTTACTGATCTTGTGAAGCAGGTTTTCCCAGAACAATATATTCCCAGAACAATATATACTTGATTTCTTAATTCTTGCTTCCAGGGACATTGATTATGTACACAAGTAAAATAAAATCACTGACACCTTCACGCCCCACCGCCACATTGTTCATAATGCTGCTTATTGGTAAGGATTTTTGTTGTTCAGGTGTAATTCATACTGAAGGCTATAGTATTTTATCTTCATGAATAAATGTTTCAAGTCCTCTTCACTTTCAGCAAGCACTAGATCACTAATAAAACATGCATGATTAAATACATGTAAGGCAATATAAGCAAAAACGAATATAAAAGTGGCAATTTGAAAAGTACTTTCAATTGTAATATGCAAGGGCAAATCAAAAAGGATGTTTTCAGAATTGGATTATAAGTGAACAATAGCAATAGCAAGAGAATGATGTGTGGGCATCAATTGGAAAGCAGTGTAATGGGATGACCCAAAGGAAGCCAAAGGCAATGTTTTGTGTATAGATGATTACTGCTCTTAATGAATCACACCTTGATAAATCCCTGCCCTTGTGTACTCTCCTCCCTCATTAACTCTGAACTCTCTATATGACTAGTAAATGGGACAATTGTAAATGTGATACATGCAGAGACTTGGCTAACTGGTTATGCCTTGAACCATGCCCTCTCTTGCTGCTTACAAATCTTCCACCACCATACAAAAAGGCCAAGGCTAGCCTCCAGGAGTCTGAGAAAGCATTTGTAGAGAGGTTAGAGTGAGTGAAGGTATTCAAGCTATCCCAGTTAATGTCCAATTTCATGAGTGAGCCCAGTTGAGCAGAGAGAGCTGCTTGAGCTAATCCCAAACCAAATTGCCAAATAGCAGAAGCATGAAAAAACTGGCTCCTTTGAGACACTAAGTTTGAAATGGCTTATTATGCATCAATAAGATTCTTCCACTAGATAGCTTAATGTACATATGCATCTCCATACCTATGTGCATATTTTCCACATTATAATATTTTTGAAATAACAATTTTTATAACAGTTGATATTTAGGTTTTATGTAGTAATACTTGCTTTTAGTTATTTCTTCCTCAAATCCTATGAGTGAATTTAGGCATGCATTTTCCAATCTGCCATATCTTAACCCCAAACCCAAACCCACTGCCTTCAAGTTCATTCTGAGTCATAATGAATATATAGCACCAATTATAACTGCTCCCTATGGTTTCCTAGTCTGTAAATCATTACAGGAGTAGACAGTTTCATCCTCCTCCCATAGAGTAGGTGGTGGGTTTAAACCTTGTGGTTACTAGACCAATGATTAACCTCCTGTGCCACCAGGTATTGGTATATTAAAATAAGGAAATGCAGTATTGACATAAAGATGATTGGCTAAGATTTCAGTATATCTGAAATCAGATAGGGTTTGAACAACAATACCCAAACCTATTAATTTTGAATCCCTTACCAAGCTTTAATGAGCACTATGAAATTCATCAGGCTATTCCATTTCCTCCATCTTTATAATTTCTATCAACCAAAGGAGGCTTTCACTAAAGCCAAGAAATAGTAGTGTTTTTTCACCTCAATAAAACCAAAAGTAATTTGTAGGAACTGCTTTGGTAAAAGCATAAGTTCCTAAATTTATTTGACCTCTTGCCCTCTTGTCAGAAAAAGAATTACTCAGCACCCCCATGGAAATTAATAGCTCTTGTACTAAAGCCAATAATCCAGGATAAATTGTAGTTATCTGTTTTTGCCACCCTACCCTGGATTGTTCTAGCGCATGCCCCTCCCCACCTTAATCTTAAATTATTCTCTTTTCAAATATGTCCCATAATACCATGCATCATCATCAGCAGACATCAATTGATCATGAAGGTCTTAAACAAACACAGTCATGTACTTTGAACAAAGTAGCTCGTCAATCAAAGCTTATTGGATTCTACTCATTCTACCCTGCAAAGTTGAAGCTCTTCCATTTCATTATAATAAACCACTACCTTTTAAAATATCATTTAAATTCTGTGTTAATTTATATTTTAGTGTAAGCCTTCCTCCTTGTGTTTTCAGATTTATCACAATGATATCCTATTTGGCCTGAATGAATTTATAAGTTACTGGACTTCTATAAGTCCCTTAAGTATTCATAAGATCACCTCCGTCATGAGATATCCTCAGTGAATCACACAATATAGTCATCTAACAATTCCTAGTGTTCCCAAAATAAGAAATACCATAATTAGGCAACTATAAATAAGAAAACTTGATTGTTTCATCCTTTGGGAAGCTGTAAGTCTAAATGAGAGCATGACGCTGGCGCGGGCTTCCAGGCATTCCTGAGTGTGTAGATGGCTCCGAACTCGATGTCTTTCCACTTTGTGTGCATTAATCTGTGTTTGCCTATTCTGCTTTTGATATAAGACATATCTCAGAAATTATTAGATCTAGGAATCCATCAGGAGGTAGGAACGCATTAACATAACAAAAGATCATTCCTAATTTCAAATAGGATCATCTTTGCAGGTAGAAGGGTTAAACTCTCCACACTTCTTCTGGGGGAACACAATTCAACGCTTAACGGTATTCAATCAATTTTACTAGTTAATGATGCTAAATATCATGATGTTGGCTTAATAGTTGATTCATTAAATGTAGAAAAGTTGAAAAGATCAATAACACATAATCTTCCAAACTGGATAGTGAAACACATGTTCTCCTTAGTTTTACAATTATTGGGATTTAAATTAAGTGAGATCATATTGAAATAATATAGCATTTGTAATTTATGAAATCATTTTCTTATAATCTTCCTAACAATCTTGCCAAAATGATTTAAGGAACTATTTTATACATGTTCTAAAGAAGAAAACATTTTGAGAAAGATTCATTCTCTCAAACCAGTTGTAAGTGGAAGATCCAGAAATCAACCATGAAGTTAGAAAAGCTAAATTCAGACCACTTCCTAGGATAATAAAATTTTACTAGCATCATCATCATTTTTATTATTTGCATTTTAAAGTATCAATGCTTTTAAATAGTACAGTAAAAATACCTAAAATTTGTAGAGTTTTTGTATGTTTCAAAGTACTAAGATGTCTTAGTGTATGAAACTCACAAGAAAATCCAGACAAACTGTTCAGGTAGAATTCTACCCATTTTATGAGTGAAAAGTTAAAAATAAGCAGAATAAGTCCATTATCCAAGGCTTAATGCCCCGTCTGCTACTTTCTCTATTTTATGTTTATTACTTAAATTAAAAATTAAACCCATTCCATTCATTCAATGCATATTAACTATGCACATACTGAGTGAAGAGAAACAATTCTTCGTACTGTGGATACGATCATAAGTAGGTAAGAAACAAATACTAGATATAAAGATAAACTTGAGTTTGACGGAATTGCATAGTTGGTGGTTTACAAAACCCAGAATTTGTGATTTTGAAGAGTCCAGGAAACTCTAGACATCTACACCGCATCCTGAAAAGTGTGCAACTATCATTCAGAATAAAAGTGTGCATGATAGCAAAGGAAATTAGCACATATTCCAAACAGACATAATAGCTTACACAGAGATTAGAGAATGTAGTGAATGTAATGAAGTATGCAGTTTCCCAGATGAACTGGTGACAGGTATAACTAGTAAGATACACTGGGCAAGATAATAAAACAAGGAAATAAGCAAGCCAGTTGGCATCAAGGTGAACAGAACAGTGCTCCATAGGGTTTTCAATGGCTATCATCTTTCCGAAGTCAATGACCAGGCCTTTCGTCTGGATGCAAGATACTGCTGAAAGCTAAAAGCTCTATTATAAAGTTTAGGATTTATTCTAAGAGAAATTGCTGCCAAGGAATGGTTTTAAACAGGAGATATTTATGATCTGATTTGAGGTGCAAAGCAATCATTCTATGATGTGAAGATTGAAGTGTTTAGGAAAACCATTTCGAACATTACTGAAAGACTGAGATAAGAGTTGAGGGTGGCCTTAATTGTAATAACGGCAGTGAAGAGAGAAATGGATAGATCTGAAACATTAAGAATGTATGCTCACTGAGACTTGGCAATAGAGAAAGAAATAAGGACTTTGATTGCTATACTTACTTCAGAAATCCAGTAAACGGTGAAGCTGTGTGGTATTAGAGAACTCAGGAGGTGAAGGAGAAAACACTGGATTCATTTTGGATTATGTTTAATTTGAAATGCTTTGTATATTATTACAATTTGCATTTTAGAATTATTTTACCGTTTCGATTTATTCAGGGGAAAGGTAAAAAATGAAGATACATCATTCAAGAATCCTCATTACATTGATTTCAATTCAATCAAGGAGAATGACTTGTATCATTCAAAAATTGTTTGTGATCTGAGAAGAGAGACAAAGACATACACCTAGAGAATAATAACATTCAAGGCAACCTGGTGACTTGGCAAGAACATCCCCAATTTGTCTCTCAGGGTCATCCATTCCCAAGGTGGTAAAAGAATACTAGACTTGGATTCTAGTAATGATTCTAATTTGCCATTAGACCTTTAATTCTTCAATAAATAGTACTAAAATGTTCCAAGATAAAGTCTAGTTATTTAGCATATCTTGCTTTCCCTTAAGAAAGAAAGATCTTAGAACATTTTATTTTTAACAATATGTGTACACTAGCAAAGAAAACTCAGCAACGATGTATAAAATGTAAGACTGCCTCCAGATAGTCAAGATTGGTTTAATATCAGCAACTTAATAAATGTAATTCAAAATATTAATAAATAAAATTTAAAAATATGATCATTCAAATAGGTGCTAAAAATATAAGATAAAATACAACACTGTTTCATGATAAATCCAATAAAGTTCTAGAAATAAGATATTTCCTCAACCTGAAAAACAGTATCTATTTAAAAAAAATCCAAGGCTAGTCATATATTTAAAGATGAAACATTGAATTTTGTCCCCCTAAATTTTGGGGGGATGGCTGCTTTTACCACTTCTTTTCAAATTTGTACTTAAAATATTAGACAGGAGAATTGGGCATAGAAATAAATACAAGGCATTCATATGCAAAAAGAAAAGGAAAAACAACCTTTATGTGCAGGTGGCATAATCTTGTGCTATAGAAAAATCCTAAAGAATCACCGAAGAAACTGTCACAGCAAAACAATTCAGCAAGATTGCAGGAAACAAGATCATTAAACACAAATCAATGATATCCCTATACACTAGCAACAAGACAATTCAATGGGAAAGGAATAGTCTTTAGATAATTGTGCAATAATAAATGGATATCTATATACAAAATAATGAAGTTGGACTGTTATCTACTACACCATATGTAAATATTAACCAGAAATAGATCCAAAATCAACACTGTAAATCTTAGAAAAAATCGTAAGTCAAAACGTACATGACCTTTAATCAGGAAATACATTTTAAATGTACTGAAAAAACAACCACTAAAAAGGTAACTTGAATTTCATCAAAATTAGTAATGTTTGTGTATCAAAAGGTATGATGAAGAAATTAAAATAGTAATCTAAAATGGTAGAAAATACTTGTAAAATATATGCCTAACAAAAGTCTAGTATCTAACAGCTACAAAGATCTTTTACAACAAAAAGACAAACAACCCAAATCAAGCCATAGGTAAATGACTTGAATGACATTTACACAAATAATATGTATAAATAGGCACTAAAAACATAAATATATATTGAACATCATTAATCATTGGGGAAATTCAAATCCCAACTACAGATAAATAGCACTTCACACTCATAAGTAGGACTAGAATGAATAAGACAGGTCATAATTTGTGCTGACAAGGAGGTGGAACAACTGGAGTTCACTTGCCACTATTGGAGGAAAGGTAAATTGCAGGCACTTTGGAAACCAGGTTACACTCTCTTAAAAGGTTATCAGGATTGGTAAATCTACAGAGAGAGTAACTGGATTAATAATGTTTTTTTGAGAGTATGACAGGGGAGGTTGGGGAAAATTGGGACGCTAATAATGGTGAAATGATGAATACAAGAATGAAGAAAATGCTATAAAATTGATTGCGGTGATGACTGTATAACCCTCCTTTCTAATTAATTGAAATATATATCAAATATATCAAATCATTCCATAGTTTAACCATGTCCAGCAGAATTGTACATTTGCTACCAGTTTCCAACTATTCTTTTTTTATATGGATCCCTTGGTGTCATCACCCCGTCACCCCACCACCATTTCTGTGTCCCCCTCCCCTGAAAACCCTTATTCCACTTGCTGACTCTATAGGTTCATTAGTCCTGGTTTTCATACACCAAAAAAAAAAGAAAGAACATATTCCACAACTCCAAGAAGTCGACCTGAAATGACATATCACTTCTGGGGTACCCCCTAATATGTATAATCAAAAACCAAGCTAACCTATACAACCTCCAAATACCTAAACTTTTGGAAATCAGGTCATGTCCGGCATGCCTCCTAGGGTGAATCTGCTGAAAAGTTTTAACTGCTCAAGTGAGGTTTATGCCTTTGACCTTCTATGCTCAATTCACCAATGCACACTATTTAGTGACCACTTCCATCCTATCCTTCAATTGTGGATAGACCGAGTTCACAGGAGGTTTATTTCCTGTACAGTTCCACTAATGAGTCTTGGGCTCCCACTGTCATCCATAGCCCACTTCAAACCAGATTCTCAAAATTTAGGCTTGGATACTAATCCCTCTCTTCAATTTTTGATTATAAGCTTGGTGACTGATGATGGTGTGCTTCTTCTATGTGGATTTAGTTGACATATCACTTAGATAGATGGCTGATTGTTCAGAGGCAAGCCTTTAAGACCCCAGACACTATTTTATTTGATAGCCAGGCAACATACACATTCTTAACCCTATTTTGCTATAGCATCCATCTCCTCTGTGTTCCCTTCCTGGAGGAGATTATACAGCAGGGCCATGATGTAAGAATTAATTGTTCTTAAATTGGAGCTGGGATTTAGTGTGATACCTCCCCACCCGAAAATATTCTTGGATCTATGCTTGTTTGCTTGTTTTTTGAATTATTGAATTGTATGATATGTGAATTATATGCCAACAAAACTAATTTAAAACATTTCAAAAAACCAACCCAATGCCAGTTATTTGATCCTAAATCATAGTGACCCTTTTAGACATACTAGATCTGCCTCATAGGATTTTCAAGGCTATAAATCTTTAGAAAGGCAAATTACCCCATCTTTCTTCCACAGAACCACAGGTGGATTCAAACTACTGTTCCATCAGGGTTCCTAGACCATATGGCCATACAATTCCACTCTTAAACATAAAGTCATTAATTAAAAATGTGTATATCCAACCAAAAACATGTACATGACCATTGATAACTACATTTTTCATAATATCCCCAAAGTAGAAGCAGCTTAAATGTCCACCCACTAAAGAAAAGATCCACAAAATATGTTCATACAATGCAATATAATTAAGCCATGAAAAGCAATGTAATTCTTTACTCTATTTCCTTTTACTTTCCTCTTGTCCCACTATCATGTTCAGCCTTCATTTGGGTTTCAGTAATTCCTCTCAGTAACATTGCCCTTGATCAAGCTCAACCAGGTATCCTATGTCCTCATCGTCATCAATTTTAGATTCCTTGTTGTTCCCTTGTCCCTGGCTTTGTTAACACCCACTTACTCTCCCCTGCCTCCCCCTCTCCCATATACCCCCCACCCGCTGAACCATAGGTCCGGTTGTTTTTTCCTCCAGGTTGTTTATCTTGCCTATCTTATATAGATAGACCTGCAGGGATAATAATATGCACACAAAAAAAGACACAGCAAAACAAAGCAACAAAAGAAAACAAAACAACAAAACCCATGATCAAAAAAAGGATAAAACCCTGTAAATAGTTCAAGGTCTGTTTGTTGACCTTTAGGAGTGTTTTCGTGGTCAAGTCTGATGTGGTGTTATGCCCTGGCCCCAAAGTCTATTTTTGGTATTCCCTGGGGACTTCATTGCTCTGTTCCCCTTGCTCGTCTGTTGCACACCCTTAGTGTTTCAACTCAGAGTGGTGGGATCCTATCGGCCACAATTCCCACACTGTGTCTCCAGTGTTGTCCCCCACAGCACTATGGGACAGCGAGGGATGTTGTGTCTCATAGTGGGACCAGCCCGATGGTCCTCTCTGTACTTTGGCTGCTCTGAATGGGAATATCATCCTCAGGGCTCGGTGGATCAGAATGTACTCCACTTTCTCTTCCTCTCCCTTCATTTGTTCCTATATGCTCTAATCAGACATGTCCCTCTCTAGAAGACAAAGGGCATTTATAGAGTTCTAAACACAAGCGTGTGCATATGTAAATATATTTATCTGTGACGATGGGGAAATAGATCTGTGTGCATATATTTATAGGTTTAGTATTGAGGTAGTAGATGGACATTGGGCCTCTACTCAAGTACTCCCTCAATACAAGAACACTTTGTTCTATTAAACTGGCATTCCATGATGCTCACCTTCCTGACAAGATTGCTGAAGACAAATGGGTGCATAAGCAAATGTGGTGAGTAAAGCTGATGGTGCCCGGCTATCAAAGATATAGTGTCTGGGGTCTTAAAGGTTTTAAAGTAAACAAGCGGCCATCTAGCTGAGAAGCAACAAAGGCCACATGGAAGAAGCACACCAGCCTGGATGATCACAAGGTATTAATAAGATCACGTATCAGGCATCAAAGAACAAAAATTCCTATCATTGTGAATGAGGGTGAGTACAGAGTGGAGACCCAAGGCTATCTGTAGGCAACTGGACACCCCCTTACAGAAGGGTCACAGGGAGGAGATGAGCCATTCAGGGTTCAATATAGCACCAATGAAACATATAACTTTCCTCTGTTATTTAGTGTTTCCTCCCCCCCACTATCATGATCCCAATTCTAGACCAGAGGGTTTACACTAGAAAGATAAGAAACTGGAAACACAGGAAATCCAGGACACATAAACCCCTCAGGACCAATAATGAGAGTGGTGATACCAGGAGGGTAAGGGGAAGGTGGGGGAGGAAGGGGGAACCATCACAATGATCTACATATAACCCCCTCCCTGGGGGACAGGCAACATAAAAGTGGGTGAAGGGAGAGATCAGACAGTGTAAAACATGAAAAAAATTTTATAAATTATCAAGGGTGAGGGAGGAAGAGTGGAGGAGGGAGCAAACAAATAAGAAGCTGATACCCAGGGCTGAAGTAGCAAGAAAATGTTGTGAGAATGATGATGGCAACAAATGTACAAATCTGATTGACACAATGGATGTATGTATGGATTGTGATGAGTTGTATGAACTCCCCCAAAAATGATTTTAAAAAAACAAAAAAGCAATGTAGTAGTACGTGTCCTAAACCATGGATAAACCTTGAAAGTATTATGCTTAGTGAAAGAAAGCAGACACAGTGAACCACATATTTTATGATTCATGAATATTGAATCTAGAATAGATAAATTGATAGCCACAGAATGTAGACTGTTGGTTTCCGGGGGTTGAGAGGACAGAATAAACTTTGACTGCTTAATGGACATAGGGTTTGTTTGGGGATTCTGGCTGTGTAATATTATGACTATGCTTAATGGCACTTTTAAACGGTTACATGGTAATACTTTGTTATATGAACTTTCACAATGCAAAAATAAATATAAACTTATTGTGGAAACTTGGAAAAAAATACAGCATAAAGGAGAAAATCAGATTTTGGTAGGTTTCCATTCATTTTGTCTACCTTGTTTAGATAGCTTTATTCTGCATTCTAGTCTATGGTGATCATTACACAACTGTGAGTAAGCTAAAATCCATTGAATTGTATAATTTAAATGGATTAATATCATAGTATACAAATTACACCAGCATAAAACGACAACATAAAAAAAAAGTTCTCAGCCCAGATATGTTACTTCTAACTGCCTCCACGCTTTTTTGGATTCTTATATGTTGTCTAGAGTCATTTATATTTATAGTCATATAAATGTATTGATATTGTTGGTATCATTCTTTTTCCTAACAGCCAATACATATTTAAATTTAACAATAATTGTCATATTTTTTCTAATTTTGACTCATGAATTTACACTCATTTTTTTCTCATGAATTTATACTCCTTTTTTTCTTATTCAAATCATCCTTCAGGAGTTCTTTCAGGTATTGATCCTTGCATAGTAAAATTTCTAAATCTTCACATATTTGAAAATATTTTTTTGTCTTGCTTTTTTTCTTAAAAGAAAATTTAGCAAAATGTAAAATCCCAGGGCTCAACTATTTTCCCTAGGCATTTTGATGATATCACTCTTTGATATCCTGGCATATCTTATTGCTCCCAAGAAATCACTTTTTTATCTTATTGTTCTTCCATTGCTGATAATCTCTCTTTGTTTCTGATATTGTTTCATATTGCCTCATTATCCCTGATTTTTTTTGTTTCACTATTAAGTGTTTGCATATGACTTTGTACATTAATGATAACTTATCCTCAAGTATTTCTGAGAGTATTTTCTTTATAGTCTCTTTCCTTTCTCCATTAATTTGCATCTATTTCGTTTTCTGTGCTACATTTTAGGACTGGATCTCTGTGTCTTCGTTTCTTAGTGTTGCTATAACACTGCAATTGGGTGCTTTCAAGGAACAAGAGTTTATGTTCTTAGAGTTTGCAGCAAGAGCAGCTAAAGTTTTCTCAGTCAGTCAGTCAGTTCTAACTATATTTCTGGGAATTAACTGTGTAAAACCACCCTCAAATTTGTCCCTCCAGTCCTCCAAATAATTCTATTAATGACCTAATATCCTTTAATAAATTCCTTTTCATCATAACTAAGCAGGGGATTCTGTTGTCTGCATCTGAAAATAATTCCTGACTTCAGAATTGGTATCAGAAATGATGGCTATAAGTAAGAGACCTTCAAGTAAATGGGATGTAGGGACAAGTTATTTTATCTAATTGGTTTTGGATTAAATGAGGATTCACTAGGGATTTAAGAATGAGATTTTTTTTTAGTCTTTACTTCATGCAGTGGCAAAATCTAATTTAAATTACCACTGGCTGTAACTGGAAATAAAGTATCTATTGAAGGCATGACTTTGATCGATTCAGTGGCTACTGCTCTAGAATAGCATTATGGACACAAACATCACAAGGACTGTTAGGTAAGCTGGGTGCATATAACAACATGGCAGATATTTAAAAGGAAGATAATGTGCAAGATTATATAATCTCATTTCAAGTCACGGTCAAATGAATTTTTACAACTACAGTGTTTAAATTTATTATCTTCTTCAGCCTTGAGGTGACAGAAACAAAAATTACATACACAGTCTGAGACACTGGCTTGATGATTATAGTGTAAATTAAATTCAAAACCCTGCTATGTCTTTTATGACAAATACAAAGAATTCCCAAGAATTAAAACATTAGAGTGGAATTGTGGCAGAGGTGAAGACATGTGTTTACTTCACCATTTCATGTTCCTTTTGTGCATAAAACAAGAGTATACGCTCTAGCATTTTTCTAGGGGGAACCATTTGACAGTTCTGCCCAATGGGCAAAATGATATACTGTATTTCCATGCACTTTCAGACCTGGCAGTTGTTCAATTTGTCATCTTCCCATCAATTCGGTCTCTCTATTCCTCTTTCCCTTCCCTCCTCTTATGCTTATACAGTTACACACAATTGTTTTGTTTGTTTTAAAGGGGAAGTTAAACATTAATAACTCTGAGTAAAACTAAGAAAACATGATATATATCTGCCCAATAGGATTTGAGAGTTGTTATGCAGTCAAAAGCTGGTACATGAAAATGGAAGAGAGAAGAACTGATATATTTAAATTGTGGTATTGGCAAAAAATATTGCATATTACACATGGACTTCCTTGGAAGTAAAGATGGTAAGACTTCAGCTTGCTTACTTTGATCAAGTCAAACTAAAGAACAATTGCTAGAAAAGGATTTTATATTTGGTGAAGAAGAAAGTCAGACAAATGAAATAAATTCTCAGTTAGATGGAATATCACGATATCCACATTAATGGAGTGAAAAATACCAATGATCATGAAGATGGCAAAGGACACAACAATATTTTGTACTGTAATAAGCTCTCCATGAGTCAGAGCTGACTGTTCAGCATGCACCATGAAATACTCTATACCCTTTTCTTCCCTTGTATTTTGGTTTAGCTGTATTTTATTTCAACTGTATTTTAGTTCATCAGTAACTGAAGAGTGATATAATGTACCTGCTAGAAAATGAATGCTTGTCATCCTGACATACTGTTTTCTTTTAACCCGAGTACATTGAAAAGTGTGGTTTATTACCCTTGTGAAGGGGTAAAAGTGTTCTGGGTATGGGGGAAATAATGAAATAAATACTTTGTTATAAGAACAGATTGTATCAGAGACTGGTTTAGATGTTCACCAGTCTTCTTTTGCCTTGATGGAAACACAGCCTTGCTTATATCTTGGTAGAGTCACATGACGATTTCTAGCCAATGTAATATTGACTGAATTGATAGATACAAAATCTAAGATTGATTCCTAAAACCTCCTCTAATATCCTCAGCTCACCCTCTCCCAAATCAATATAAGTAGATTTGAAGAAATTTTAAGAATCCAGAAATATATGATACAATGAAACTCGATCTCTGTCTGGCCCACCACTTGGGAAGGCATCACCCATGAGAAACATAAAATTCATTGCACTTTGATACAAAGCTTGGGATCAATTTATTCTGGCTTGATCCCTGCTAAGAATTTACATTTACATGCCAGAATTCTGAATAAGAATCCACTTTTTAGCAAAATGTCCTGGATTCTATTTCTATGAAATGTGGTGTGAAGGCCATAAGAGATTCTCTTATCTTTGATAAGAGAATCATAGCAGAATTTCTTAGAATTTTAAAGCAAAAGTGTGTCTTCTTTAGTAAGTGTCTGTTCTTTTTGAAATTATATATATATATATATATTACTTGAGGGTTGACTCAGGTATAGACTGTATGTCAATGGAAAACATTTTGAACCTTGCAGTCAACATGAACTACAAATACCTATAAATATTCCACTGTCAAATGAGAGTATTAGAAAGCAAGATGCAAGAGCACTCACATGTGATTTACATTGCCAGTACACCTACTTCCAACACAATGTCGTCACTTTGTCACTTTGACCAGCATCTTTGGACTCTGGGGAAGGTCTCTTAAGAGGAGATAAAAAAAAGAATGAAGCCTCACTTCAAAGGTAATGCTAAACAATTCACTGGCAACTTCCAAGAGTGAAATTCCTCAACAATTTAGCGCTACCCAATAGTGGCACTAAATAAAAAAGGGTAGAAGAAATTCTCTGGCTGTGGATTATATATCTATATTAATTGAGATTATGGATTTGTCATATAATCAGGGACTTGGCCATATTTTCACGGTTTGGAGGATTAGTGAAAAGGAATCTGGAGGAAAAGTATACAAACTGACATTTTATAAGAAGTAAAAACTGTGAATATATCTGTATCTTTTCTGAATAATCTCAAAAATGCCTTCTTTAGAGAGAAAGCTCTCAATCCAGTGAAGAAGATGGCAAAGCCTATAGATGAAACCCTTTTTCTCTAGACTCAGTAGTATTTTCTCAATGAATTCATGGGAAAAGATGGACCTGCTAGCAGGGATGAGGATTCTATATAGTCTTAGTGTCAGGGAATTTATTATACCAAGTTAAGTTGAATACTTTTCTTATTCAGTGGCTATTCAAAATATACATTGTGTTCCTAATGATCTACGTTAAAACCTGAAATAATAAAATTTTAGTTAACACATATTAGCTAATATTTAGACTGAACAATGTGTATCAGTAGTATTATCGCTCACTTCTTTTTCATTTAACCTGTGTTACCTTTCATGGAATTATTTTTAATTTTGCTAGAATTTACTCTTGGGAGCGTTTTTAGAAAGGACAAAAAATTTTTTCTTCTTAAGTTTGAAAACCTATTTGTCTCCCCTGTCCTTGTATTTGTATACTGTTGAGCCTAAATATAAATTTAAAAATCTAAAATTACCATTTCTTTGTATCCTATCCATCAATATTGATTTTAAAAATATTGATGAAAACAACAAACACTGGTGAGCATGTGGGCAGATTGAAACTCTTATCCACTGCTGATGAGATTGTAAAATGTTATAATCACTTTGAAAAACTGTTTGTTGCTTCCTCAGAAAAATAAAACTATAAATAAAACTACCTTCTTAACCAGCAAATCCACTCATTTGTATATACTCTAGAACTCTAATAGAAGATATACAAAGAAATATATACATGCAATGATGCAAAATTCCGAAGATCACAGGCCAGTGGGTGCAAAGTTTTGTGGATCCAATGGCCTTGGAGGAGTCTCAGCACTGGCGTGGGTCTCCACGTGGCTCCTCCAGCTCTCCGAGTGTAGCTCTTCAACAGGAAGTTAAAGCAGAGATAGGGGCTGTGGCAGGTCTCTACAAGTCTCCACTTGGCTTGTCAACAGGAAGACAAAGGCAGGGAGATAAAGAGAGAGAGAGAGAAGTTTCTAGAATCTTCATGAGAAGGCCATGCCCACAAGGAGGCATCTTCAGGCTGTGACCTGATTGGCAGCCTAGAGTCCACTTATTTATCAAGTTGACATGAAATTATGTAACTACCACAGCAAAGGAGGGAGGACAAAATTGAGAAGATGAAGCGATGGACTAGAATGTTGATGAATATTGACTTGAGTGAAAGGAAAGATAAGAGGATGAAATTAGGGGAGGATGGTTGGATATAATGTGGGTGGGTGTTGAGTGGTTTGAACTGTTGAATGCACAGTTGATAGTCTGAAATGTAAACCTTTCACAAAATTCACAATAAAAAATCATGATAAAAATAATAATGATAATTTCTTGAAATATAACAGATGGATCGGGAAGACTTTGAGTGAGAAAAGTCAATCACAAATGGACAAATATTGTATTATCTCACATTTATATCTCTGTATTAAAAGACAAGAGGAGATATATATACAGAAAATAGTAATCATTAGTTTTTACCAAAGATGGATGGGTGAAGGAATCTCTTGCTATATATTAGACACTTTTTATATTTAATGATAGCCAAGGTAACAACAAATGTTTATAAAATGTTCAGTTCTTCCAAGGTAAATAATGTAACTAAGAAGTCCATTCAAAAAAGGATATTATTAGTGACATACCATTGGACAACTTAAAAATGAATATCGAGTTACATATGCATTTATATGTTCATATATGTCTTTAAGTGTACATATGAGTATATTTTATTGCATATTTAAAATAAAAAATGAAGTTCACTGCCATCAAGTCAAAGTTGACTCATAGTGACCATATAGGACAGAGTAGAACTGCTTGTAAGGATTTCTGAGGATACTCTCTATGGAAGCAGAAAGCTTCATCTTTTTCCCACAGAGAAGCTGGTGGTTTCCAACCACTGATCTTATGGTTAGGCCAATGCCTAAACCAATACACCACCAGTTCTCCTGGTAGGAGTACATAGACATAAGTATTTATATTTTTATATGAATATATATGTATATATGTAAATGAGTGCATATATAAGCACATAAGGCGCACAGTTATATATACATCTTAGACCTAACCAAATACCTCATTGGTCTGCTTAACAGGGTTTGAAGACATAGGGCCATAGTTGTGGATCAATTTGGTCAATTGACATAATATAATGAATGCATAAAGTTTATGTTCTGCATTCTGATTTTGGTTAGCAGTGTTGGGGGCTTAAAAGTTTGTGAGCATTCATCTAAGATACAACTGTGGGTCTACTCATCTAGAATAAAAGAAAACTAAAGAAACCATAGACTCAAACTAGTTTGCAGGATTAATTGAATACATGAACCATGACCTAATCTAATTTGAGATCAGAAGAACTAGATGGTGCCCAGCTACTACCACTGATTATTGTGACCAGAGATACAATAGATAGGTCCTAATAGACAGGTAGAATAATGTGTAAAATAACTCAAATTCTTAATTAATCCAGACTTACTAGACATGTTGTGACCAGAGGACTTCTTGAGACTCTGATCATTAAATACTCTTTAAAATCTGAACCAAGACTTGATATCACTTTTTAGTTAAATCACAGATTAGTTCATAAATAGATAATCACATCCTTTAAGAAATTATCTCTATGAGACCAAATGGCTGACATTTACTCTAAAACAAAAATGAGATGGCAAAGGGGCACAGGAATGTTATTACAAGAAATGAAAGAGCAAGAATATAAATCAGACAATGAAAAATGTAGCTAATATAATTGAATAATTTGTGAGAAAAATTATTAAATGTGATCCGCATTTCCCGTGTAAATTTTTTATTGAAAATAAAATGAAAAGGTTTTTAAAGTGTCAATGACAATGTTTCCCTTCCTTTTATAAACCCAGTGTTGTCAATTTTGTTCTGACTCCTGGTGACCATACGGGACCATATAAAACTGCCCCAAAGAATTTTCAAGATTGTAAATCTTTACAAAAACAGATTACCACATCTTTCTTCTATGAAGCACATAGTAGTTTCACATTTCTGACCTTTTGGTTATCAGCAAAATGCTCTTATTATTTTTAAAGTGTTAGTAACATTCTATTTCTCTTTCTTTTACAGAGAGTCATAAATATTCTGTTTCTCTTTACTTTACGGAGTGTCAGAATTATTTCTCTTGGAAGTGTTTAGGATATTCTTGTCCTACTTAGAGTTCCAAAATATTAACTTTTTTAGAAGACTGTGTTTTAAAATAAATTTCTTTGGATTTACTAGCCCTTATCAACCAAAATATATATGCCTTGATTTTCAGCATCAAGGGATTTTCTTTTACCATCAATTCGATTAATTATTTTATTCTAGACTCTAAGCTCTCACTTTCTGAACTATTAGACAGATGGTGGAAGTTCTAGATGAATTCTCATATACCTCAATAAATGTTTTGGTCTTTTATATCTCTTTGTCTTGGGATAAACTAAGCAACTAAGATAAATATAATCCCTGATGTCATGGCATGTACACTTGTTGGCTGTAAAGAAAGACTAAGCTGAATAAATAAGAAGTATACTAAGATCTTTAAGTTAACCAATAGATTGGTGAGGCTGAATAAAAGGGTCAGGGGAGGATTCCATGTAAAAAGATAAGTAGCTGGTGTACTAGAGAAGGATGGGAAGAAATGTGCAGTTAGACTAATGAGAACAAAGAGGAGAGTAGGCTAACTTAATATTTGAATCATAAGCACTAGCTAGATTACTTAAGGCATCATAATACACTGTCGTAGAATTTGGATTTTATTCTAAGGACAATCAGATGACATGAAAGGGGCTGACTTTTTTCAAGTATCACTGAGGTTTCTGACATAGAAGAGACTATAAGATAATAGGAGTAGAAATCAAGAGAAAAAAATAAAAGCAGCTTGGATTATAACATGTTGAAGTAACAAAAATAACAAATTATTAAAATGTGGGGTATACAATAAGTATACTGAAATAAAAAGGTTTCTAACATATTTAAAGAAGGAAGGATGAAGATAAATAAGTAAACAGTAAATTTCAGAAATGATTTATAAATCAAAACAAGGCCCTCAAAATAGAAGAGAAAAAACCAGTAAGATAAAACTGAAACGTAATTTATTAGTGAGGAAAATCTGACTACAAATACAAGAACTGGTCTTTCTGGAAAATAGTAAACAACAAATAAATATAAACACAGTTTACAACAATTGCTTAAAGTGTCATTAGAATAGTTTTTGTCAAAGTACATTAGCTTGGCCCTCTCCATAATGTTACCAGCATTGTCATTGGCCAATTACTTTTATTGCTAAAATTATAGATGAAAATATGGCATCTCATTATTTAAATATGCATGTATACATTATAAAAATTCTGAGCATCTTTTTTACATTTTATTTGTTCTCTGAATTTCTTATTTGTTTAGATCCCAATCTAAAGCTTTGTCTTTGGGAATGTTTGGTTTCTTGTGATTAGCTTTTTCCAATTAAGTAAAACATTGTTGGTTTACTTAAAGATCTTATTACGCTTATGTTATTTATTCTGCTTAACTTCTTTCTTTATAGCTATCAAATATAATATTGAAGATATTATTTTTCATCTGCCATATATTTGGAATTTTATTTCTATAGTCATATATGTTGGTGTTATTTCCATTGCTTTTGTGTACTTACAAATTTATAATATTTTATTGTTTCTGTGCACAAATATATATATAATGTGAAAATTTGACGCTTTAATTTATTTTAAGTGTGCAATTCACTGCTAATAATTTTATTAACAATTACATGAAATCATCATTATATGTATATTTGATATGGGCAGTTCTTTCAAAATTCTCTTTTATAGTTTTGGCAATTGGCTAAACACTCATAAACTTTTTGCTCCTCATAATTGAAATATTCTCTTTCGTGTTCACCTAGGACCTTTATAATTTTGTTTATACCAGTCTATCAAAAGTTTACTTTGTACTAATGAACTTTCCTCATCCTTAAATTAACCGCGTGTATTCAATGCCATTTATCGCAGTTTCTGCACTTTCCTTGCATTAATGGAAAGGTTTCCAGATCATTGTTTTCCAGTGTGTTCTAGGGAACAGGATAGTATTATACATCCATGGCTTCAGGAAGTTCGAGATCTACACATGAAATAAGTCTCTTAAGATTTCCCTCTATCCATAATTGAGTTATGGAAAAAACTGATTCGCAAACAGAGTGTATTGGAGAGATGACTATAGGAGGTGAAAATGATAAGCCTGACTCAAAAGGTGAAAACCTTGTCACACAATGAGCCTGATCTAGTTTTCAGTAATTTTTGGTGTATGTGTATGTTTTTAAATACATATATTAAGGTTTATCTCTGATGTATTTTGTCATTGTGGATAGACTTGAATCTTTGTTATGTTTTTATTTCAAAAGAACCTATAGAGACAGCAAGTATAATAAGGGTTCCTGGGGAGTATGGTGGGATACGGGAAAGGGACCTGATATCTAGGAGCTCAAGAAAGAAGAAATTGTTCTCAAAATGATTGTAGTACCAATTGCACAATAATGTTTGATGTCATTGAACTATGGAATGGTATGATATCTGTAAGTTCTCTCGATAAAATGGTTTAAAAAATTCGTAGAAAAATTTCATTAATGTCTAACTTTATTTTCCCAAGAACCCTTTGAAGTCATTTTATATTTTAAGATGAAATATTTTCATAAATATATATTTAAAACTTTAAGTAACTACAGCCATTATGGAAATCTACTTGGTGATATATAAAACAGATGGAAATCAAGCTACCATATGACCCAGCAATCCACCTACTGGGCATATACCCAGAAGAGGCAAGAAACAAACCACGGCCAGACATTTGTGCTCCAATGTTCATCATGGCGCAGATCATAACTGCTAGGAGTTGCAAACAACTCAAATTTCCATCAACGGATGAACGGATTAAAAAACTGTGGTACACACATACAATGGAGTACTACACACCTCTAAAAAGCAGTGATGAACACATGAAGCATATTGCAGCATGGGAAGATCTGGAGAAATTATGCTAAATGAAGTAAGCCAAGCACAAAAGGACAAGTACAACATGAGTCCGCTGAGGTAAGCTTAAAAATGGGGGCATGGGGGAAAAGCTAGTTATATACATGCATTCCTGGGGTGAGGTCCAGGTATTATGGCTGGGGCCAAACCCAATCCAGGGATACATATGGCAGCCAATTAAATAGGAGAGGAAAATAAAGAGAAAAAAAACACATGGGTGTGGGGCTAGGGCATGAACCCATGCAAGGGGAGGGTAGTGTTTATATCTCCGCAGGAGAGGGAGAGACCAGGAATCAACCTGGTGCACCAAGATGTGAATACAACATACTGGCATGTATCAGGGAACCAATAGAGAGGAGAGCAGTCTGCGGACCGGCCCCAATCTCAACTATGTGAACACACATCCCCACCCTGAAGAATGCACTCCAGAGCACAACGCTGAAGCTACAGCTTAGGGAGAGGGGTACATCTGACCAGAGCATATGGGAGCAAATGAAGAGGGAAGGAGAGTGAGTGGAACAAAACCTGGTCCACTGAGACTCAAGGACGATATTCCTGCTCAGAGCAGACAGAGAGGACCATAGGGCCAGCTCCACCATAAAACATGAAATCCTTCACTGATCCATAGTGCTGTAAGGGACATCACTGGAGACTCAGTGTGGGAATTGTGCCCGATCTGACTCCATCACACTGGAGTGAAATACTAAGGGCATGCGACAGAGCAGCAAGGGGAAAAAAATCAATGGAGTCCCCGTGGAATAACAAAAATAGACTTTGGGGACAGAGTGTGGCACCACTTCAAACTCCACAGGAAAACACTCCTACAGTCAATAAAACGTTTGTTTGGTTGTTTTTTTGTTTTGTTTTATTCTTTGTTGGTTTTGTCTTCCTTTGTTGTTTAGTTTGGCTTTGCATGGTGTTTCCACTTATTAATGTCTCTGTATGTTTATCTAGATAAGATAGGTGGAAGAAACAATTCAGAGAAGAAAAAACTGGGACCAAAGGTTCTGGGGGGACACAGGAGAAGGGGAGGTGGGAGAAAGGAAGAAGGTGTGTAAACCTACCCAGGGACAAGGGGGAAAAATGAACTAAATTCAAGGGAGAGAAGGGCGCAGGATGCCTAGTGGGGCTTCATCAAGGGCAATGTAACAGCGAGAAACCACTGAAATACGAATGAAGCCCCAACATGATAGTGGGACAAGAGGAAATTAAAATGAAATAGAGGAAAGAACAGGGAGGCAAAGGACATTTATAGAGGTCTAAAAGTAGGCATGTACATATTTAAATATATTTTTAAATTATGGTAGAGAAATAGATCTATGTACTGATATTTATTTGTTAGATATTAAGGTAACAGATGGACATTGGGCCTCGACTCAAGTAATCCCTCAACACAAGAACACTTTGTTCTAACAATCCAGCATTCTGTGATGCTCACCTTCCCGACATGATCACTGAAGACAAAGTGGGTGCATAAGTAAATGTGGTGAAGAAAGCTGATGGTCCTGGCTATCAAAAGATATAGCATCTTGGGTCACAAAAGCTTGAAGATAAACAAACGGCCATCTAGCTGAGAAGCAACAAAGCCAACATGGAAGAAGCACACCAGCCTGCATGATCATGAGATGTCAATGGGATCAAGTATCAAGCATCTAAGAACTAGAATAAAATCATAGCAATGTGAATGAGTGTGAAGAGAGGAGACCAAAGCCCATCTGTAGACAATTGGACATCACCTTACAGAAGAGTCACAAGGAAGAGTCGAGCCATTCAGGCTGCAGTATAGCACTGATGAAACACAACTTTCCTCTAGTTCTTTAATGCTTCCCCCCCACCAGCCCCCACTATCATGACTTAAATTATACTTTACAAATCTGACTAGACCAGAACATATACACTGTTACAGATAAGAGCCCGCAACATAGGGAATCCAGGACAGATAAACCCCTTCAGGATAAATAATGAGAATAATATACCAGGAGAGTAAGGGGAAGGTGGGGGGAGAGAGGGGGAAATCAATCACAAGGATCGACATATAATCCCCTCCCAGGGGGATGAACAACAGAAAAGTTAGTGAAGGGAGACAGTGGACGATGTAAGATATAAAAATAATAATTTATAATTTTTCAAGGTTTCGTGAGGGAGGGAGGGTGGTGTAGGGGAGAAAATGAGGAGCTGATATCAGGCTCAAGTAGAGGAAAAATGCTTAGGAAATGATGATGGCAACATATGTATAAATGTGCGTGACACAATGGATGAATGTATGGATTGTGATAAGAGCTGTAAGAGACCTCAATAAAAGCATTTAATAAAAAAACTTACAGTGACTAAATTTAATTAAGAATTTATATGTTGGAGTTCTCAAAAAATGTATTATGACTTTCATATAACTCCACAGGTGAGTACATAGTAATCTTACAAAACTAAACTTTCACAAAGCATCTAAAAGAACAGATAATCATAGAGATTATTCAGAAGACCATGATTTAAAGATTTATTTTGAAAAGCGTACATTGTTATCGGTACTGTTCTAAAGATATATTTATAACTTTAGAGAAAAATACTTTTATCTCATCAAATTTTAAATAGAAATATATATTTAATCAGATACTATGTTCTTTTGGTTGTTATTAGGTGCCATCAAGTTGGTTCTGACGCATAACAACCCTGTGCGCAACAGGAAAAACACTGCCTGGTCCTGAGCCATCCTTTCAATGATTCCTATGCATGAGCCCAGTGTTACAGCCACTGTGACCATTCTTCTTATCAAGGGCCTTCCTCGTTTTCACTTCACCTCCACTGTACCAAGCGTGATGTCCTTATGGAGGGACTTGTCTCTCCTGACAATATTTCTGAAGAATGGAAGATGAAGTCTTGCCATGTAAGGAGCACTCTGGCCAGACTTCTTCCAGGACAAATCAGTTTATCCTTTTAGTAGTTCATAGGACTTTCAACAGACTTCGGCAGCACTACAATTTAAATACATCAATTATTCTTCAGCCTTCCTTATTCAATGGTCAGCTTTCACATATATATGAGAAATGAAAATGCCATGGCTTGGGTCGGGCACAATTTAGTCCTCAAAATAAAATCCTAGCTTTTCAATACTTTAACGTGGTCCCATAAACCAGATTTATATAAAGTAACTCATATTTTGATCTCTTGACTGCTGCTTTCATGAGCATTGATTGTGGATCCAAGCCAGAAAAATTCCTTGACAACTTCTACTTTTTCTCCATTTTCAAGATGTTACATCTTGATCTAGTTGTGAAGATTTTGGTATTCTTTACATTGAATTGTAATGTACACTGAAGGCTACAATATTTGATCTTCATCCCAAAGTGCTTCAAGTCCTCCTCACCTTCAGCAAGAATATTGTGTCCTCTGCCTATCACAGGTTGTTAATAAGACTTCTTCCAATCCTGATGAAAACTTCTTCTTCACATAACCCAGCTTTTCTGATTATTTGCTCAGCATAGAAATTGAATAAGTATGGTCAGAGGATCCAACTCTGACTCACACCTTTCGTGATTGGAAACCATGTAAGATCCCCTTGTGTATTCTTCCCATCTTCTTTGGATGCTCATTCCCTCATTCAACATTTTGCCCATAGAATTTTCAGTATTGCAACTCCAGGCCTGATTTTCCCCCCTGAGTTCTTTTAGTTTAATATATGTAAAGCATGTTCTTCCTTTTTGGTTTTGTAACTCTAGAGCTGTGCCCATTTCATTATAGTAATGTACATTGTCTTCTTGAGCTGCCCTTTCAGCTCTTTCCCTTAATCATTTCCTTTGCTGGTCTACAGCAAGTTTCAGAGTCTCTTCTGACGTCCACTTTGCTCTTTTCTTTCTTTCCTACCTTTTTAATGGCCTGTGGTTTGGTTTTTTCATGTAGGATATTCTTCCAAGCTCCTCAGGTCTTCTCTCAGTATTCAATGAGTCATTATCTGTTCCTGAGATCTTCTCAAAATTCAGGTTGAAGAGACTCAAAATTCAGGTTGAATAGGCTCTTGTGCAGTTGTTTTCATTTTCTTTAGCTTCAACTTGAATTTAGAGGTAAGCAATTAATGGTCTGTTCCACAGTCAGCCCCTGGCCTGATTGTAACTGCTGACATTGATCTTCTCCATTGTCTCTTCCCACAGATGTAGTCAATATTATTTCTGTGTATTCCATCTTGAAAAGTTCATGTGGATCATTGTTTGTGTTGTCAAGAAAATGGTATTTGCATGGACAATGAAGTGTTTCCAGTGCTTCATAAACTTGTTGAAACATTTCAGTTGGTATTACATCAATTTCTGCAGCTTTAGTTTGGGCTAGCGCTTTCAGTGCAGCTTGGACTTCTTTCAGCACCAATGCTCTTGCTCATATTACCTCCTCAAATTGTTAAATGTCAACCAGTTCTTTTGGTACTGCAGATATATTTAGGGTAAAATTTAACATCTTACCATTTTCTTTTCCTTTAACCAATTCTGCTGTCCTTTAGATTGAGATTAAATTCCCTTATGATTGCTGGGTTTTCCTATGGTTGCTATCGTTTCACTTTTTTACTTGAATTATTCTCTTTATATGAAACTTGGGGTAGGTGAATCTATAGATATGACAACTAGATTACTAGTGGTTAGGGTTATGATAGGAGAGGATTGGAAGAATTGAAGAATTCATACTATTGGCTACAAGAATGAATAAAATGCTCTAAAACTGGTGAGGTGTGGAAACAACTGTCTTTAATATGCTTAAACACTCAATTGTTTGAAAAGTCAATCATGCATCAATAAAACTTCTTTAAAAGACAGAATGGTTAAAACAAGTAACCCAACTATAGCACCTGAACATGTTTGTGAGGAAGAAATGGCATTTGAACTACATGATAAGGGATTCACAAAATACTAGGTATCACTAACAGATTGGGAGAAAGATTTAGAAAGTTGCAGACAAAGTCAAGGTGAAAATAAAAGAAAGAAAGACCCTTCAGGAAAGCACTATAAGAACAAACTGACAAAATAAATTTAAAAATAGAAACTATACAAAAACAGCAAACAGAAATTTAGAACATTCATACTAAGATTTCAGAAGTAGATAATGTAAAAAAGGCAATAGAAGGCAAAATTAGTAAGCTTGAAAACAACTCTATCAATACTAATTTGCTATAGGAACAATCAAAATAAAGAACAAACAAAAATCGAAGAAATCCTAAAGCTTCTGTGGAAATCAAGAGAAATAACTTTCTTGTGATCAGAATTCCAGACCAGGAGGAGATCAGCAAAAGCAAAGAAAGAAAATTTGGAAGGAAAATTTCTGTAACACCACAGAAGTCAAACAGACATACATTCAAAAGGCTGAAAGAACTCCAAATAAGATAGATTCTAAAAGAAAATCACCAAGCATATCATAATCAAACTTTCAAAAAAGTAATAAAAGGAAAGACTCCTGAGAACAACTCAGGAAAAATGAAAAATTACTGATAAAGCAGAACCAAAAAGACTTAGCTCTAAGTTCTCATAAGAAACTATGCTGGCAATTAGTTAATGAGATGGCATTTCCTCCGGCACGGGTGAGGGGGGTGGAGTAGAACTTGAAAACCAAGAATCATAAACCCAGCAGAAATGTTTCTCAAATATGAGTGAAAATGGAGCATTTCCAGGTAGACAGAAATAAAAAGAATTTGAAAAATCAGACAAATCTAACAACCAATACTAAAGAGAATTTTTTTTCCGGAAAGAAAACCAAGGTAGTTTTTCAGTAAAAGCACCCACACAAGAGAACTTTCTGAGATTAACATTCATGACATTACCACCCAGAAGTCAACGCACTTATACAAATATCCAAAGGGAGGGAGGGCCTACTAGAATAAAAATAGGCAAAAATATCCATTTGTAATGAAGGCAATTAAAAAGCAAAAAGAGGGAATAGTATAGTTACAGAATTTCCAATGGACAGGGAGTCAAGTAGATTTCAAAGCCTTAAGTGAAGAGGTAGGGAATATACAGTAAGAGGGTTAGTAAAAAAGGATAGAGGCATGGAAAAACATGGGAAGGAATGCAAAAGTTAAAGACAACAGAAGTAAATATTCAATATATAACATTACAATAATGGCGAGTTAAGTGTGGACGCATGTATCTACACTGGATGAATGGATATGAGAGAGAAAGTTGGGGATATTCCTACAAATATATAGGTTTGACAAAGGAGAATTTGTACATGGTTATTTACTTCAGGGTCCACTATATCCATGGATGTAGTGGGACATACAGCGGCAAAGTTAGTGAATTAGGGTTTTGGGTCAGAATCATAATCTCAGAGGAAACCAGGGGAAAGTGACATAACATAGTCTACAAAAACAAGTTCCATAAACTACTTCGATGAGTATCAATTAGAGTCTTCAATGCTTGTTAGTCATCACCTAAGATGCAAATATTGCTCATGCTCTGTCCAAAGTATAGTGGTGAAAAGAGAAAACAAATGGAAGCAATTAATAAAATGGACTAATGAACTATGTAAATATCAGTTTCTAAGACCCTCTCCTAAGAATATTATGCTTAACTCTGAAAGAGATCACATAAGAAGGTCTAGAATAGAGTGAGAGAAAATGTGGAACAAGACTGAAAGTCAACTAATATATCAGGCTTATTGGTCAATTAGAGACTAGTGGGAACCCTGAGCCTATGGACCATTGCCACACTCTGGGTCTTGAACTAAAGATACCGCTATGGTTCACTTATTTAGCCCAGTAGTAGTATGTTAGGCAGGGTTATCTAGAGAAATGAAACCAGGACACTTATGAATATATATATATATATATATATATATATATATATATATATATATATACACACATACATATACATATATATTTATACAGCAAAAGGGAATATAACAGTTATATATTTATACAGCAAAAAGGAAAATAACAGCTAATTAGTCCACACAGAGGGTTCAGTTCAACTCACTTCCCTGGAAGTTCATCAACTCATGTGGGCTGTTGGGTCCAAGGTAATTTCATCAACTCATGTGGGTTGTTGAGTCCAAGGTCAAGGAAGCAGACATCAGAGTCCTCCCTGAGGCAAGGCAAGCAGAGTCTTCCCACAGGCAGCAGGCAGCAGGGTGGGTCACCAACAATCAGTAGCTTAGGAGCTTAGTGAAGTAGGCCCAGAGGGGATATTGAGTGCAAGCAATTCAAGGTGATGGAATTCACCAGCCTCAAGCTCAAGCAATGTACGTACCAGCAGCATGGTAAAGCAGGTCTCAAAGGAGCCTTAAGCTCTAGCAACATGATGCATGTATTGGCCGGGCCCAAAGGTAATGTAGCTCGCAGGTTGGGGCAGAGAACTAGCTATAGCAGCTGTATGCACATGCTGGCACACTCCACATCATCAGAGAGCAAGTGAGAGGGGGCCAGGCCTTGGAGAGCCATTTATCTGTTTGCCCTCCAATCAAACTGCAACCTGATTAATCCCACATGTTCCTATTGGCCAGTTTGGCACAATAAACCTACTTAACACAAGTAGGCAAGTCTTTAAGGGGAACAAGAACACTAGGGAGATGCATAAAACTTAGAATGAGGAGATGGAATGGAGAACGGAAAGGCTTATTAGGTTGGATGGGTGATGTTACATTGAGGGAGTAGTAATGAAAGAAATGACACAGAATATATATGAATGTATATAAATCATCAAAATCATTGAATATGAAATTGATTGTCTAATCTTTAAACCTCCAGTCCATTCACAATAGAAGTTCAGTATAATCAAATGGAAGTAATTTTAACAAATTATATATATATATATATATATATATATATATATATATATTGCAGTTATTTGAACAGAACAAGGGAATACTACTACATCATTTAAAATCAAGAAAGGTGTGTGTCATGGATTTATCCTCTCACCATAGTTATTCAATCTGTATGTTAAGCAAATAATTAGAGGAGGTGGGATAGATGAAGAACTCACCATCAGGATTGGAGGAATGCTTATGAACAACCTATGATATACAGATGATACAAACCTGCTTGCTGAAAGTGAGGATTTTGAAGCACATTCTGATGAAAAAAGGGGGCTGTAGTCTTCAATATGAATTAAAACTTAATGTATAGGAAATCAAAATCCTTACAACTGGACTAAATAATGATAAATGGAGATAAAAACAGAAATTGCCAAAGATTTCATTGTGTGTGGGTCCACAATCAATGCTCATGGAAGTAGCCCTCAAGGGATCAAAAGATATGTTGCATTGGGTAAATCTGCTACACAAGACCTCTTTGAAGTATTTAAGAGCAAGTATGTTATTTTAATGACTACGGTGGTCCTGACATAAGACATGCATTTTAATCACCTTATATGCATCTGAAATTTGGACATTGAATAAGGAAGATTAAAAAATTGATAAATTTGGATCATGGTGTTGGCAAAGGATATTGGAAGTACCATAGACCGCTTAAAGAACAAACAAATCTGTCTTGCAAGTAGCACTGTCAGAAGGCAAAGATGGCTAATGTATTTTGGACATTTTATCAGAAGAGAACTGTCCCAGGAGAAGGAAATCCTGCTTGGTAGAGTAGAAAGTCAGCAAAAAGGACGAAGGCACTCCATCATATGGACTGATATAGTGGCTGCAACAATGGGCTCAAACTCAACAACTGTGATGTTGGTGCAAGACCAGCTAGTGTTTCCTACTGTTGTACACGGGGTCTCTGTGAGTTGGATGCTACTTGGCAGTTAACCACAACATGGACCTGGCACTGTTCCCACCACTTATCTCTCAGTTTGTATTACTGTGGAGGGTTGTATGATGCTATACTGCGAGAAGCCATCCCACATAGAATTCAAAAACCAGCAGGTCGTGCATGGTAAACAGGTTTCAGTGATGCTTCTAGACTAAAAGAAGCCTGCGAAGAAGGAAGAGCTGGGCCACTTTTGAGGGGAAAAAACACTAAAAACTTTATGAATAGCAGCAGACCATTATCTTATATAACACCAGAAGATAAACCCCTCAGGCTAGAATGTACTCAAAATAAGACTAGGTAATAGATGTCTCCTCAATATAGTCAACCTTTATGGTGTGGATGGAATAAAGCTTTGGAGATCTTAATTTGCTGATGGGATATGATTCAAAATGAGAAAGAAGAACACATAGAGGAAGGATCAGGAGTTGGAAAAAGCTGGCGTTAGTGGTATAAAAAACACACTACAGAACTTTGCAAGATCCACTACTTCTACTTCACAAAACTTTTTCAACAACATAAATGGTGACTATACATATAGACCTCCACAGAAAACCAAAACTCAAACCGAAACTCATTATCATCCAGTCAATTCTGACTCATAGTGACCCTACAGGACAAGGTAGAACTGCCCCCTGTAAGTTTTTGAGACTATAATGAATTCTTTACAAGGACAGATAGCCTCATCTTTCTTGAGACTAGATGAAATACACAGGACTTACAGGAATTAAACTGACTACACAAAGGACAATGAAGAACTTCATTATCATGAGCTAAAACAAATCCAGAGGCAACTGCTTATGCATAAGTCCAGATTCAACCTGAAAAACAATTCTTAAAGTCCACAAGAGCCAAAATGACCTTGAGTGCCTCTCATTTGAATTTAGTGTATTCCATTAACATATTTGACACATTAAACTCTAATGACCAAAGATGAGAAAAGATATGAAGACATCATACATGAAGAAATTACAATGTCATTTAAAAGACAAGAAAGAAAGAAAAGGCCAAAGTTGATGTCAGAAAAAACTCCAAAGCTTTCTCAAATATAGTCGATAAAACGAATGTAAGCGATGATGAAACAAAAGAACTGAACAGAAAAATTTTAAAGGGGACTCAAGAAGACAAATTAAAGCATTATAAAGAAATGTGCATGTGGTCCCCTCTGTGGACTGGCTGCTCTAATTGGGATGATGGTCCTCAAGGCCTGGGGGGCCAGGATGTGCTCCACTCTCTCCTCCTCCCCTTTCATCTGCTCCCGTGTGCTCTGATCAGATATGTCCCTCTCCCGGAGTAGCAGATTCAATGCTGTCCTTTGAAATAAATTCTTCTGGGGGGAGAGACAGGTGTCCACTTAGTATTTGGGACTTCAGTTTTATCTTCAGTATATCCCACTTGTCAATTTGTGCCTCCTCTGTGTGTGTGTCCTTCCCTATTCCTGATAGCCTATGTATTCCCTGTGCCAAAGTTCTCAAGTTGGTCCCAATTCCCTCATTGATGGCCCTAATCATTTGGGGTTTAACTTCAAGATATGTGATCCACCTTGAGATTATTCTTGTGCATGCAGTGAGATAAGGGTCTTGTTTCACTTTTCTGCAAAGACCTGGAGTTTGAAAACCAAACGGAAAGAACATGCACAGCAAAGCTCAAGATGAAAGAACTGAAGAAAAAAGTCAAACCTGGATCTGCATTATTGAAGGATTACATGATTAAGTTATCAAATAATGCAAGAATCATCAAAATGCTATGAAAGAAATACACAGAGGCACTAATGAAAATAATTGTTTGACAACCAACCATTTAAAGAGGGAGCATATGATAGCCCTAAAAAGCAGCGATGAACACATGAAGCACATTGTCTCAAGGGAAGAGTTGGAGGAAATTATGCTAAGTGAAGTTATCCAAGCACAAAGGGAGAAGTATAACATGAGTCCACTGAGGTACGTACAATGGGCATAGAAGAGAGGTACTTAATGCACAAATCTCAACTGAGGGATGCATATGGCAGCCAACTCAAAAGAAGGGGAAAAGAGATTGGGGGGGGCAAAAAATCGAGGGTGATAAGGGAAAGGGGCACTAATAAGCCCACAGGGAGGGAATGATCTATGTCTCCACAAGAAGTGAGAGAGGGACAAGACTCCATGCCAAGCCTTGAAGGTAATACCCTGGCAAGGAGCAGTGAACTAACAGAGAGGGCAGGGATGGGCCCAAGCTGAGCTATGTTGACCCCCCTCCCCAGAAGAAGGTAATACAGAGGACAGTACTGAAAATGCAGCCCAGAGAGAGTGGCGGGTCTGTCCAGATCTCACAGGTGCAAACCAAGAGGGAAAGTGAGATTGGACCTCATCGTGACCCACCAACTCCCGGGATGATATCCCTGCTTAGAGCAGCCAGTGCACAGAGAGGATCCTCACTGACCCATAGCACTACAAAGGACAGCACTAGAGACACTGGCTGGAAAGTCTGCCCAGTTTGCCCCATGCACAGTGGGGTGAAACGGGAAGGGAGTGTGACAGTGTAGCAAGGGAAGCAAAGTAACCAAGTCCCTGAGGAATCCTGAAAACAGAACTCTGACTTGGGGCACAGGGCTTGGCACCTCTTCAGACTTGATGGGAAAGCATACAAAAGGGTCAGCAGACAGACCTGGAACTATCTATTGTGTTTTTTTCTATTTTCTTTTTGCTTGCTTGTTTGTTTTCCTTTTTCTTTCACCCTATGTCTATCTATAAAAGATAGGGCAAACAATCCCAAGGAAACTGGATGGTGGCTCTGGGGGACATTGGAGAGGAGGGGGTGGGGAGAGGGAGTGGGGAGCCACCAAACTCTGGGATAAGGGAACAACAAGAGATCATCCAAAATGGATGGCAAGGAGGGCATATAATGCCTGGTGGGGTTTGAACAAATGCAATGTATCTAAGAGGAATTACTGAAAGCTGAATGGAGGGTGGGCATGAGAGTGGATAGGAGGAAGGTGAAAGGAAATCTAGGAAAGAAGTAGGAGCCACAACCTATTTATAGAGGTATAGCTATAGGCATGTATACATGTAAATATGTTAATTTATAATGAAAGGGATGGAGGCTGATGTACATATATTTATATGTTACGTATTAACATAGCAGACAAACTTTGGGTCTCTACTCAAGGTCTCCTTTAGCACAAAAACACTTTGTTATAGTCATCTGTCAGTCTTTGATACTTAATAATATGTCACTCTTTGCTACTCATCTTCCCTACAGAATCGCTATAGACACAATGGGTGCAGTTGGTGCCCAGTTACCAAAATATGTAGTGCCTGGGGTTTAAAGGCTTGAAGTTAAACAAGCAGCCATCCAGCAGGGAAGCAAATAAGCTCACATGGAAGAAGCACACCAGCCTGTGTGATCAAAAGGTGTTGGCAGGATCAGGTATCAGGTTTCAAAAGATCCAAAACAATTACATCGATGCAAATGAGAGAGGTTGGAGTGGAGACCCAAAGCCCATCTGTAGACAATTGGACATCCCTCCACAGAAGGGTTAAAAGGAAGGAACAATTCAACCAGGGTGCAGTACAGCACCGATGAAACACATCATTCCTCTAGTTCCTGAATACTGGCTATCCCCAACCACCATGACTCTGTTTCCTACCTTACAATCTGGCTAGAATCGAGTATACATGTTGGTAAAGATAAGAACTCTGGACACACTGAAGTCAGGAGAGATAAATCCCTCAAGAACAGCAGTGAGAGCAGTGATATCATGAGGGTAAGGGGATTGTGGGGTGGTGGGATGGGGAGAAAGGGGGAACCCATCACAAGGTTGGATATATATCCCCCCAGGGGGACAAAATAACAAACAGTTGATTGGAGGTAGACAACGGACAGTTTAAGAAATGAAAGAACAATAATAATATAATTAATCAAGGTTTCAGGAGGGTGGGAGGGTGGGTGGGAGGAAAAAAAGAGGAACTGATACCAAGGGCTCAACTAGAAAGAAATTGTTTTGGAAATATTGATTGCAACATATGTACAAGTATGCTTAATATCACTGAATGATAATCTAAAAGCCCCCCTGATGTAGTTAGCTTATTGTGCAAACCTGGCCGATAAACACATGTGGGGTTAGTTGAAGGGTGGAGAGATAAATGACTTAGTGAGCCTTGCCTTTCAAGTTCTCAGGTCTATTGCTTTGTGATGGTCCGACCAGGGTGCAGCTGCCTTAGCAGTTCTCTGCTTCAGCTTGCAAGGCTCACTTCCTGCAAGACATCCCTGAGGAGAACCCACATGGACCTACCCCAATGCAGCCCTGGGTGCTAGAGCAGCCATGTGGAGACCCCTGCCAGCGCTGAGATGATTACACATTCACTGACTCGGCTTTCTTCCTGCAGTCGGCATCATTGCATCTGTTTTGTGAGATGCAATGGAGGAGGACTTTGTGGATTGGTGTTGGACATATGGGTTAATGGGTTAATGTTGGACTTGTGGGCTTGGGCGGCACTGGGTTGGGATATTTTCTTGATGCTCACTTAACCTTTATATAAAACTCTATCTTATACATGAATTTCTGTGGATTTGTTTCTCTAAGGCACCCAGACTAACACCCCGCCCCCACTCCCAATAAAATGAGTTTTTTAAAAAAGAGAGTGGTAGCATATGATCAGGAACTGATAATGTTGAAGAAGTCCAAGCTTCTCTGAAGGTATTAGCAAAATACAGGGATGCAGGAACTGACAGAATATTAACTGTCAACAAAGTTTTAAGCTGATGTAGTAATGGAAGCATTCACTTGTCTATAGCAAGAAATCTGTAAAAAGCTACCTGGCCACCTGATGGGAAGAGTTCAATATTTGGAATGTATCTACAGACAGGTGATCCAAAAATGGGGAGATTATCCTACAATATCATTAATGTCATATACAACTCTTTTTCTGAGGATAATTTTAAATGGCTGCAGCAGCACCTTGACAGGAAACTATCAGTTATTCAAGCCTGACTCATCAGAGAATATGGAACAGGGGATATCACTGCTGATGTCAGATGATTTGTGGCTGAAAAAAGACACTACCAGAAAGATGTTTACTTGTGTTTTACTGACTATGCAAAGACATTTGATTGTGTGGATCATAATAAACAATGAAGAACCTAGTCAGATATTAAAATGTGCTCATTTGGAACCTGTACACAAACCAAGAAACAGTTGCTTAAACAGAACAAAGGGATACTGCATTATTTAAAATCACAAAAGGTGTACAATGGTGTTGTATCCTGTATGCTGAGCAAATAATCTGAGGAGTTGGACTATGTGGGAGAAGTCTCATCAATAACCTTCAGCATGTCTGCTGGGAGCAAAAAGGACTTAAAGCACTTACTAATGAAATAAAAGACTACAGTCTTCATTGTGGATCACAACTCAATGTAAAGAAAGCAAATTCTTACAACAGGACCAACACATGCCACGATAAATGGAGAAAAAAATTGAAGTTCTGAATAACAGCAACTATTCTGATTCTTCACATGTTTGGACTACTTTATTCCTCATAACAAATGTGTTAACTATAATTTTCCCCATTTTTAGATAAAGAAACTGAGGGGCAGAGAAGTAATTACACAAGATCATACATGCACCAACAGTTAAGATTTGAACCCATTCACTTTGGCCCCACACTTCACACTTCACTCTTCCATGGCTGACAATACCATCAACTATTTAACTATTTCACTACTGATAGATATTTGGGGTGTTTCCAATGTTTTACTACTATTATGCTGCTACAAACATTCTTATGGATAGAGGATTATGCATGTATGCTATTATTTCTGAAAATAAACCCTAGAAATGTAGGGGGGAAAAACTACTTCACCAAATTCAAGTCATTTAATTTGCAATTTGATAGGTAAAATGGATCTTATTATTGCTATAATGTTTCTGTTAAAAGTAGTGAATTTGGGGATAGTCTAAATAATTATAAACGATGGTATATATTTTCTGGGGGCCCTGGTGGAATAGATTTTTGGGTTTTTTTGCTTCTTTTGTTTTGTTTTCTATGTAACTGCCAACATTTGTTATGAGGAATAAAGTAGTCCAAATATGTAAAGAATCAGAATAGTTGCTGTTATTAAGAACTTCAATTTTTTTCTCCATTTATCATGGCATGTGTTGGTCCTGTTGTAAGAATTTGCTTTCTTTGATAGCACCCATTGCTCTGTGTGAGAAAGAAGAGGCTTTCAATTCCTGTAAAGAGTTACAGTCTCAGAAAACCACAGGGGTTCCTACCATGTCCTTTAGGGCTGCTCTAAGTTGGAATTGATTAGATAGCAATGAGAATGAGTGAGTGAGATATATTTTCTGTAATTTCTGGTACATAGCGTTTCTGATTTTTCCATTAAGTGGACTGAACATCTTATGGTTTTTTCATTTGTAGAAATTATGTATAAAACTGTGTTTGTTTTGTAGGGATGCTGTGGCATATCACCACAAACTTTGAGTCTTAAAACAACAGAAATATATATGCAAATGAAGGTTCTTATGGGAGGAGTCCTTTTTGCCCCATCAGCTTCTGGTAATTTTAGGTGGTGCTTGGCTTATAACAGCATAACCCCAATCACTGTTTCCATCTTTACATCACTGTCTCTTGTGCCTCTTGTCTATGTATGTTCCTGTTTTGGATCTCATCAGACATTTTCCATTGGGTTACATTTGCAAAATTCCTTACTCCAAATGAGACTGCATTCTGAGGTGCTGGATGTATACAACTTTTGGAGAGGCCACTATCCAAACTACTATCATTAGTGATTCTATAAACTATACTTCAGTAATATACATATTAATAAAATATTTTTCATAATGTCATATTTTAATATGTATAAAGGGAATATTTATTATATCCATTCTATTTTCCATTAATTTTACATGAAAAAATCTAACACAATTATCACTGCCACCTTGAAACTGATCTGCCACTTACTACGATGCATTACAGTGGCTGGGAAGGAATATGATGGTAAAGGAAACAGAACATTTACTTTCTAAAAGGAAATAAGCCCACCTTAATTAATTCAAGATACTACATGATTTTGGCTAAGATGACAAAGTGTCTATGTCCTCATACTCCTTCCAAAAACTACACAAGAATATCACAGTATCAGTAATGAGAGTTTATTTCTTCTGAATGCTGTGGTTATGCCTACAGACAATAATTACTTCCTCTCTTTGCATTTGCCTTAAAGTTCTATTGTCCTTCAAAGTGCTCATATCCAGTCAAGGCTCTTGATATCAATGGCACTTAAAGAGGACTTATAAAGCATAGTTAATTTACCTGCCCTATACTTCCATGTTAAATGTCATTCCGGCCAGTAGTAACAGGTAAAATAAAAACAAATCAAATGTCATAAACAAAAATATATAAAACAAAAACAGTGAAGTTATTTCACCAATAAATTATAGGAAGCCTAAAATGTTTATAATTGGACTTTGTTTCCCTATAGCACCCACTTCCCTGTTTTCATTACAAAAAAAATTGAAGATATTTCTATTGTACATTGTCTCAAATTCAATAGACACACAAATAGTGAAATTTAAAATCAAGAGTCACAGATGATGGATTTTCATAAAGCTGAATGTGAAGCATCTCATCTCAGGACAATGGCTTTACATTAACATACACAAATTTAATAGCAACATATTTGAACTGCAAAAAAGCCATAATTGTGGGTATAATATATGCAAAATTACCTATATTTTATCAATACACAGTAACTTTTTTCTAGTCAAGAGAGATTAATGTTTATTTATTTATTGGTATAATGTAATTCACAATTAAAAACCTAATTCTAATGCAGTCAACAGTTTAATGGTATTGGTTATCATACAGCCATCAGCCAAACAAGAATGCAATATTCACAAAAGTTTCAAAAGGAAATCATAAGGGAAAGTAAAAACCAAATAAAGAAACACAAAACTCATCACAAGTCTTAGAAAAGGGGCACAAGCAGAAACACACACACACACACACACACACACACACACGTGCACGCGCACACGGAAAATGAACTCAACCAATGGCAGGTCTCCTAACGAAAGCAGGCTAATTTAATATCCAAGACTTTTGGTCAATAAGCAGAGTTTCCACACAAAGGTTAAATGAACCTCACTATCTTACCACATCTTGAAATTATTATTTAGATCTCCAGCAAGTGTCTGATTTAGTTTCAGGTAAGTTCCATTATTACAGACCTTCTAATCCACAGAAATTTATATGGGGTAAAACACAGATTTTATCATCAATGATAACATTTAAAGAAATAGTTCATAATTGTGCTATGAAGTATTGATCATAAATGAAAAATATACATTTCAAATGATAATCCCCAAAATATCCATGACCTAATTCCTTTTCTCTCCTAGGTAAATTCCAAAATAGGGTTCTTCTTTGAAAGAACAAAAGTTGTTCACAAATTCCAAATTCCCAGATGTTAGTGAAAGAAACAGATTTTTCCTTTCAATGTTTCCATAATTTTGATTGGCTCCAGGGAAATCATCCGGTTTTGGCATGAACTTTTCTAACCCCAACAGGTTATTATGATTTGTTTGTGTTTCATTGGCTCAACGATGATTATACTTTTGGCACATGTTAGGATGCATTTGTCTTTTTGGATTAGTTAATTTACCATAGTATACCATTCATATAGATGAAGGAGCTTTAATGAAGTTTGTGGACAAATGGAATTAAAAGAGGATGCAATGTTTCCACAAAATAAAAAAAAAACATTTTATTGGCACTTCAACTACATATCATAAAATCCAATGGCTCAACCTTATCAAGAAGGGTTATACAATCTTTACCACAATCAATTTTAGAATATTTTCTTGTGCCCTGTACTCATTGCTATCCATGTAATTTTTTCAAATTTGTCAAAAATGTGCACAACAAAACATTCCCCAATTCCACAACTGCTACATATATAAGTCAGTGCCATTGATTATACTCTTCATGTTGTACATCCATTATTGTTATACTTCTCCAAATTGTTCCACCACCACAAAATGAGCTCAATGACCCCTAAGAAAAAACTCTACCTTCTTCTGCCGTGGTAACCAAGTTTAGTTTCTTTTTTTTTTTTCTATAATAGCCCAAATTACTCAACTCAAAATAGGGTAAATAAATTATTATTATAAAATCACATCACTGATTACTATCATATTTTGTTTCAAATTATGTTCAAATTGAACTCACCAAGTATTATACTTCAAGATATAAATGTGAGGTACCAGTCATGCTTATGATAATGTAAAGATAAAGAAATAAAATACAGAGAAATACATCATAGGGACAGCACAGTGAAAAGCGTAGCATTTGAATATTCTTCTTGTGTTTTGTTTTTCATATCCTATTCCCTGTTGATTTTAAAAGAAGTTAACTCCATTCATAAGAGGCAGGAACTCTAGGAAATAGGTCATTTGTTAGAGTTGGTGCCTTTTGGTCAGTTATGACTCAGTGAATACAGCAGAATAGAGCACTGCCTTTTCCTGTGAAATCATCACAATTGTTATGCTTGAACCCATTGTTGTAGCCACTATGACAATTTATCTATCCAGGATCTTCCTCTTATCACTGACCCTCTCCATTACCAACCTTGATATCTTTTTCCAGGGACTAGTACCTCCTGACAAAGTCTCGCTATCATCCTCTCTTTTCTCCAAGACGGATATGTTGGTTCTATTGCTAGTCCATGGTACTTTCAATGTTCTTTGTCAACATTATAATTCAAATACATAGACTTTTCTGCAGTCTTCCTTATTCATTGTGCAGCTTTTACGTGCATATGAAGTGACTGAAAATATCATACGTTGGATTGGGAGAACTTTAAGTTTTAAAATTGTCATCTTGGCACTTCAATAATGTAAAGAAGTCATGTGCAGCTGATGTGCCCAGCATACTAAGGCTTTGATTTCTTGTCTACTGGTTTTATGAGTGTTGATTGTAAATCCAAGCAAAGTGAAATTCCTGACAACTTCAATCTTTTTTCTGTTTGTCGTATTGTCTATTTGTTACAGTTGTGAGGATTTCGGCTTTCTTTTTATTTTATTTTACTTATTTATATTTTGCCTGCCTGCTTTTTTTGTAAATCATTTTATCATAATCCTCCCCCATGAACCCTTGATAATTTATAACTTATTATTATTTTGTCATATCTTACACCGTCCAGCATTGCCCTTCACCCAGTTCTCTGCTGTTCTTTACATTGAGTTCTAATCCTAATTGCAGGCTATAGCCCTTGATCTTCATCAGTGAGTGTTTTAGGTCTTCTTTGCTTTCAGCAAGCATGTTTGTGTCATCTGCATATTGAATGTTGTTAATAAGCCTTATTCTAATCCTAGTGCCACATTTTCCTCATATAGTCTAGTTTCTTGAATTATTTGTGCAGCATACAAATTGATTAAGTATGCTGAAAGGATACAACCCTGATTTTAATCAGGCAGTATTTTCTTGTTCTGTTCAAACAACTACTTCATGGTCTATGCACAGGTTATACACAAGCACAATAAAGTGATCTGGAATTCCCTTGGTTGGCCATGTTATCCATAGTTTTTTATGATCCACACAATCATATGCCTTTACATAGTCAATAAAACACAAGTAAATATCTTTCTGGTAGTCTCTGCTTTCAGCCAGCATCCTTACGATATCAGCAAATATATCCCATGTTACATGTTCTCTTTGTAATCTTGCTTGAATTTCTGGCAGCGTTTGAACTATATACTGTTGTAAGGATTTTTAAATACATCCTGAAAATTTTACTTGCTTGTAATATTAATGCTTGTGTTAGTCTGGGTAGACTAGAGAAGAAATTCATAAACGCGCATATGTATAGGAAAGAGTTTTATATACAAGAGGAATTGAACATTTAGAAAACATCTCAGCCCAGTTCACATCAAGTCCATTCAGTCCGATATTAGCCCATATGTCCAATACCAATCTATAAATTCTTTTTCTGATTCACAAAATACATGCAATGATGCCGAATGCAGGATTATCACAGGCCCGTGGGTAGAAATTCTTTGGATCCAGTGGTGTTGCAAGCCTCTCGGCACTGGCAGGGGTCTCCACTTGGCTTCTCTAGCACACAGGCTGCATCAGGGTAGGTCCATGTGGCTTCTCCTCAGGGATGTCTCAGAGGGAGTCAGCGAAGAGAAAGTCTCTCCTGCCTCCAAGGAGGAAATCCTGGATTTCCCAGAATTCTCAGAAGGCCATGCCCACACAGAGGCCTCATGGGCTATACAATGATTGACAAGCTAGACTCCACCCCTTCACTCCCAATCCTCAAATTGACACCAGATTAGGTAACTACCACAATGCTACTGTAAGATAATTTTGCCATTCTGTTGATATTGATTTCTTCCAGTCCATTTTCCAGGTAGCTATCTTCCAAATTTCTTAACCTAGACTAATGAATGCTTCCAATAATACATAACTTTAAAAAAATATTTCAAGTGGTATTCTCAGTTCCTGGATTCAAGTGTTTTGCAAATGTCTTCAGTGCAGCTTGGACTTTTTCCTTCAATATCATCAGTTCCTGATCACATGCTATCTCTTGAAATTTTGGGGGTTGTTGTTGCAGTGGCTCTGTATTCCTGTATTCTTTTGATACTTGCCACGTCATTTAATATTTTAACCATACAATCATTCAACAGTGCAGATCCCAGTTTGACTTTTTTTCTTCAGTTCTTTCACCTGGATATTTGCTGTGCATGTTCTTCTCTTTTGGTTTTCAAACTCCAGGTCTTTGTCTTCTTGAGTTACCGTTTGGCGTTTTCTGTTCAGCTCTATTGCTTCATTTCTGACATTCATTTTAGTTCAAGAGAGATTTTCTGAGATTTTTTCATTATTATTTTTAGGACATGTACTTTGGTTTTTTCTTCATTTCCTGTCTTCAAAATGACCTTTAGCTTTGGTCATGTGTGATATTCTTCATGTCATCTGACAATTTTTCTGATCCTAGGTCATAAGTTTTCAATATGCCAAATATGTTTTTGAGATGATTTCTAAATTCAGTTGGGATATATAATTCAAGAGCATATTTTGGATCTCATGAACTTGTATTAACTTTCTTTAGCTTAAACTTGAATTTGCACATTATTAGTTGATTTCCTGTTCTACAATTGGTCACTCACATGGTTTTGGTTGTGATATTTAACTTCTCCATCATCTCTTCCTATGGTTGTTATGCGTTCTCAAGTCAGTTGCAACCCCATAGCAACCCTATGTACAGCAAATGAAAACACTGCCAAGTTCTGTGCCATCCTCACAATGTTCTATGTTTGACCTTATTGCTGCAGCCACTATGTCCATCCATCTTGCCAAAGGTCTTCCTCTTTTTTGAAGCCCCTCTAGTTTACCAAGCAGGGTGTTCTACTCCAGGGACTTGCCTCTCCTGATAATATGTCCAAAGTATTTGTGAAAGATGAAGTATTACCATTCTTGCTTCTAAAGAGCAATCTGGCTGTACTTCCAAGATAGATATGTTTTTGTTTTCCTTTGGCAGTCCATGGTACTTTCAGTATTCTTCATCAACACTACAATGAAAAGGCATCAATTCTTTTTTTAAAAAAATACTTTTAGTGGGGGCTCTTACATCTCTTATCACAATCCATACATTCCTCCAGTGTGTCAAGCACATTTGCACATATGCCGCCATCATCATTTTCAAAGCATTCTCTTCCCACTTGAGTCCCTGATATCAGCTCTCCATTTCTTCCTCCTCCCTCTCTGCCCACCTTCCCTCACAATCCCTTGATAACTTATAGATTATTATTTCCACATCTTACACTATCTTCTGTCACCCCTCAGCCACTTTTCCATCATTTGTTCCCCTGGGAGGGGGTTCTAGTTGATCTTGTGATCATTTCCCCTTTTCTCCCCCTCCCCTCCCCTAATCCTCCTGGTATCTCTACTCTTCCTTATTGACCCTGAGGAGTTTATCTATCCTGGATTCCCTGTGTTGCGGGCTCTTATCTGTAGCAGTGTGCATGCTCTGGTCTAATCTGGTTTGTAAGGTAGAATTGAGGTCATGATAGTGGGGTGAAGGAAGCACCAAAGAACTAGAGGAAAGTTGTGTGTTACATCAGTGCAATACTACGCCCTGACTGGCTCATATCTTCCCTGTGAGTCCTCTGTGAGGGGATGTCCAATTGTCTAGAGATGGGCCATCTAGCTATTCAGTAACAAAATCCAAATGGAAGAAGCACACCAACCTGTGTGATCATGAGGTATCGATGGGATCAGGTATCAGGTATCTAAGACCCATAACAAAATCATAACCAATGTGAATGGTGGGGGGGGGGCATGGAATGGAGACCCAATTTTTCTTTTCTCTCCCTTATGCAATGTCTAACTTTCACATACATACGATAAGACTGAAAATTCCATGGCTTGGTTAAGGCGGACATTAGTCTTTATAGTAATATGCTTGATTTTCAACACTTCAAAGAGGTCTTATGCAGACGATTGCTCCAATGTTTTATCTCTTGACTGCTATTTTCATGAGCATTGATCCAAGAAAGATCAAATCCTTGACAATTTCAATATTTTCTCCATTTATCATGATATTTCCTTTTGGTTCTGTTGTGAAGATTTTGTCTCGTCTATCAATGCACTGTACTGTGGTGACTTGCATGCTGCTGTGATGCTGGAAGCTATGTCATTAGTATTTCCAATACCAACAGAGCCACCTCGTCACATCAGAGTTTCCAGACTAATAAACGATTATGAAGATAAAATAGACTATCCCCTTCAGAAGAATTAGCCTTTGAAACTTTATGGATAGCATGTATTACCATGGATATAGTCAATTTGAGCCTTATATATTCCAATTGGTAAGGTTCACCTGCACAATTGTTTAAATGAATGTTTAGCTCCTGAAAGTGTATTTGCAATAAATAAAAAAAACTGTCTCGCAGAACTCTATCATGTGATCTCCATCTTTGTTTCTGTCATCAAGCCCATCTTTTCCAAATATCCACCTCTTTTTTTTCTCTCCAAATTTGCATTTCAATAAACAGTAATTATCAATGCAATTCTATTGCATATTTGATCAAGTTTAGACTAAAGAACTTAGTGGAATTCTGTAATTTCCTTTATGATTGGTATTTAAATTTGAATTACTTAATTAATTGGTCTTACTTGTAGGTATATAGATATCTGTTGCAGAAAGCCTTGTACTCCAAGACATAACTTTAAATAATCTTTTTACACCGAATGTGGTGTTATTCCTTTTGAATTTTTCATGCCTGAGATAGTGAATCATATGATGTTCAATTCAAAGTTGCCAATACCGGTCCATTCCTCCCATTAATTCCTGGTATGTTGATCTTTATGTGTTCCATTTCATTTTCAAGGACAATTTTCCATGGTTCACATTCTGTACACTCCATGCTGTAATTATTGAGAGTTTGTAGCTTCTTCTCATTTTGAGTCAGGCCCCATCAGCAGGTGAAGTTCTGAAAGCTTGGCACTGCCTAATGCACTAAGCTTGACTCTACTTTGGCTTCTCCATTTGTATTTTCCATGTTTCCAACCTGAAGGACTAATCCTTTTGTTCTATATCAGACAAAGTTCCATTGCTATGCATAACAATTTCAATGGCTGATCGCCATATGTGATCAGTATTTGAAATACTGTTGGCATTGTGTCCAGCAACACAGCTCCATGTAAGCCACCACAGTAAGACAAACTGGCAGACATGTGGGGAAAATAAGTCATAGCTTAAATAATATTGAAAATATTTGTTTAGTCTAAACAACTATAGGCCATTTTGTCATTCTCAAGAGAATATCGTCTTGTATGTGTTTAATTTTCAAAATGTATTTATCAACATATCAGTTAAAGTGGGTTTTTCCAACTCTTTCTTTTTCTTTGTAGGAAGTGTTTCCAAACATATTTTACTTAAATAAATCCTCCATTAGGAAATTAAGGATTCATAGAAAGAAGGCTGTATAAGTATATATACCCAATTTTATCTATGCAGCACACCAACTTTACCCACTGAAAACATGAAACTTTTTCTATCAAAGTTCCCCAAAAAGACCTTTCAAAGTCTCATAATGCTGTATCTCTTTCAGTTTGTTTGATTCTCCACAACTTTATCAATGGCTGCCTTATTGCATCATCTCCATAAATTTTAACTAGTTGAAAACCACATAAAATCATTCATATTGTTTGCCATAAATTTTCATAATTTTATAAATTATAAATTTCATCAATTTTCTTTAGATCACTCATAAGCCCCTTACTAGAATAAATTTAAGCATAATAGGAGAGGTTTTTTCCCTATTTGCATTCTTTTTCAACCTGAATCAGACAGTGCCACCACGTTCTTCAGCTTTCTTTTTCCACTATATAATGACTTTATAAGTCCTGACTTTTTTTTAATTACCTCCCCCAAAGATGAGTTTCAAGAGATTGCTAATAATTATGGAATAATTCTTCCCATTTAGATTCTTTACCAGAAGATCAAATGACTTCTCTGTGAAATGCATGTACACATTCTCAGTGGGGACATGATGAACTCCAATTAAGGTTGTGAAGATTTTTCCAAACTTATTTGACTTACTGCATCCATAGTTAGTGATTTGTACTGTCTGTCTCAATATAATGAGAGTAACCACAGCCACTTGCTTTTCATTGTCAAGAGATTGTTGTCAGATTCCTATTGCATACCGTTCTTGATTTGTGCCTCAATTTTGGATGTTTTAGCTATAAATATATCACATACCTTTCCTGTAGTGACAGTTTCCAAGCACACTATTACCTCCTCTGATTTTTCCTGTAATTCTTCCAAAGTAGAAGCTGTGCTAGGACTAGGGCAGATCAGAGATTGAAGATACAATAACATTGACCCCTGGCTATGGGCAAAGAGACAGCTGATTGGTGGTGGTGCTGTTATATCAGTCAGGGACAGAGCCAACTCAAAGTCCTTTGTTCATCCTATCTTGATGCCTGGATTGTGGCCAGAGCTGTTTCATGCCTAGGGAACATTTTAAAAGGTTGTCATACACATGTTGCCAATTTAAGTATCCTCATGTTCTCAGAGGAATTTTTATTCATCTCATGAAGGTTAGCGTCTTCCGAGTAACATAATTTGAAGGGGTGAGGGGATATGTCCATAATAGAAACTTGCCAACAATATGAATGATTTAATGTGGTTTTCAACTAGTTAAAACAACTAAAGTTAGTGCACTTAAATCTTTACCAAAAAAAAGAAGATACAACAACATTGAACAGAGGTCAGGAAATACAGGACCAAGTGAGCTCACTAGAGCACAAATAGTACAGGCAAGAGTGACAAGGCCCACAGCCCATGCGCACACATCACCTTGCATAGGATCATGGTCTATACCACCTTCCAACACATCTTGAGATAGACAGAGTCACCAACAAATCTAGTGCTTCTTCCTGAAATTTGTTTAAATGGGGCCATATTCCAATATTCTGTAAACATTTTCTTTGTGGCCATTTTGTCACATTTACGCATATTGACATCGATTCAGGAGTTCTGATGGCCTAGTGGGCTAAGTGTTGAATTGGGAACCAAAGTTTTCCAGTTGGAGGCCACAAAGAGGAAGCAGTATGTTTACACAAAGATTTACAACCTCGAAAACTCTATGGAGCAGTTCTACTCTGTCTATAAGATAAATCTGAGTCAGAACTTACTCAATGGCAATGTATGGCTCACAATAGATTGTTTTTACATAAATTATCTTCATAGAAGTTGCGTCTATCTGGAATCTTCATTCACCCTTCAATAAAGTAATATTGCAGATATAACTATCTGAATTCCCCTGGACTGAATGTAATGACCAGAGCTGGTAAAATCATTTTAAAACAGTTTACCCTTTTAAGTTTGTTTCTGCAGAACTCAGAATGAAACAGGAGAAGATATTGATTATGCTCCTGGGAGCATTACATTGATTGTGTACACTCTTGGAGCACAAATGAAAGAATTCATTCTATAGCATACCAAACTCCAAAGACAATGTCATCATTATCATTTGTCAAGAAATTTATGTGTGTATCTCTGTAAAAGCAGTCCCAAGGAACATTTCGCAAGTATTGGCTGATACTTGAGGCATAGGCAAGGGACTAAACTACAGACAATGCAATTCCTTGAGGAGTGTGGGAACGTACCAGAATTAAGTATTTAATTCAGATGCTGAGAAATGCTAGCACTTTATTATGGAATTACATTGGTAAACAAAATATCTTGCTGCAGTAGTCTGGAAAGTGCTCTCAGATTAGATGACACACCCCCATCCCCACCCACCAAGAAGCCTTTTCTGACCTTCCCAGACCTCTCTGTGTACAAAGGGACTTCATTTGCCTCTCAGGAAAGCCTGTGTTTTTGTTTTCTCAATGACAGCCTTTACTTCGGGAGCCCTGCTGGTGTAGTGGTTATGCATTGGGCTGTGATCCGCATGATAAGGAGTTTGAAATCACTTGCAGCTACTCGAGAGAAAGACTGGGCTTTCTACTCCTGTAAACAGTTACAGTCTCAGAAACCCACAGCGGGTCGCTGTGATCAGTATTGACTCGATGGCAGTGAGTTTGCTTTGGAGTCTTTCCTTTAATTCATCAAAACTGTTTCCAGGATATTAGAAGCTCTGTACAAACATGGCTCTGTATTATTCCCCCACTATACCCCTAGCATTTAACAGTTTCTGGCCCCTGTTGGCATTCAATAAATCATTATACGATGGATGGATAAATAAAGAAATTAATGTGCCAGAGATACAATAATCTTAAGAAAGAAGTTTAACTCCCCCACCCCCACCCCCACCTTTGGAGCTTTACTGAAACCAATGTGCTAAACATGACCCCACCTTATTCAGGTATGAGTACAGAATGGATGCAAAATATACTGAGTCCTACCTATCTGTCAAGCACTGTACAATTTTACCTTCATTGGAAAATTTAATTTATCTTAAATTTTACACTACCTCCGCAGATGGGTAATTGCGATGATCACATTGCAGATGAGAAGAAAAGGCAAAAAAGTACCAGTAATTGTATGTATTTTATTTGCCTCTGCAATTTACTTGCTACTTTTCTATCTATGCAATGGCAATAACAGTACTTAATTATTGCCCAAAAATGAAAAATGCATTAAGAAAGAATACATAAATCTAAGAATAATGATGTTAGATATTCTGTTAAGCACCTTAAATGCATTCTCTCCATACAGTCAGAACAGCCCTCAAAGCAGCCATGAAAATTATATACCTTTTACAGGGACAGACACTAATGCTAAGAGAATTTACTTAACTTACCTACCCAGTAACAGGGAACCCTGGTGGTGCAGTTGTTAAGCACTGTATTGATACCTAGAAAGTCATCAGTCCAAACCCACCAGCCTCTCTGAGAGCCAAAGATGTTAAAGATTGTTTCTGTAAAGATTGCAGCCTTGGAAACCCAATGGGGAAATCCTATTCTCTCCTCTTGGGTTAATATGAGTTGTAACAGACTTGATGGCAACAGGTTTGATTGGGTTTCTTTACTAGTAATAGCACGTGGTAAATCTGAGACTCAACCCCAGGTTATTATGACACCAAACACTTAACCAGAATGAACACTATAATCTACAGTCCCTTAAAACAAGAGTTATTATTCCTACCAATTAAACAGAAAGCATCTTTTTTCAGTTTATTTAGATATGATTCATTCACTGAAAGCATGAGTTTCAATAGCCTTCAACAGTCACAGGATTATGTAGCCATCACCTCCATCTACTCTTAGAACACACTGTCCTCCTCACAAAGAAATGCTGGATCCTTTAGCAGTTTCAAGCATATTGTACGAGGGGGTACCCCCGCAACTTGATTTCTGTTTTCAAAGGTATGTATTTACTTTTTTTTAACAAAACAACATTAGCACCTTTGAAGTACACTCCATTGCACTTAATACATTTGTCAAATCTGTGATTCCATTCTGGGAAATATTTTTGAAACTCATCCGTTTGGATGGTTGACAGCACCTCCCTCCTTCCTGTTTTTCTTCTTCTCTCCTATGGAGTTGACTCACTGTCCTGTCAGTCCCTCTTCATTTGCAGAAGCAAAGAGAAGTAACATGGAGTGAGGGCAGGTGAGTAAGGTGTGTGGGGCAAGAGCCCAAAACTGAGATGGCTGCATGAGCAGGTGCATTGTTGTGGTGGCAAAACCAGTCCCCCACCTGCCACATATCAGGCCTTTTTTGTCACACACTTATGCAAGCTTTTCAGAAACTCTAAATAGAAAATTTGAATAACAGTCTGACTGGTGAAAGGAACTGCAAAATGCGCTATCCCCATCACATCAAAAAAAAAAAAAAAAGCGTCGTCTTGATCTTTAATTTCACTCCACAAGTTTTAGGGGGGCAAGGTGATGATGGTGTCTTCCACTGGCTTGATTGAGGGTTGTTTTGGGGGTCATGAAAATAGCACCATGTCTTTTCACCCTTCTCATTCCCAAATCTTCTATCAAAATTCACTGAACCAAGCTCCAATATAGTTCAGATAACTCCCCCATCTCTTCTTTGGTCCTTCATCAATCTTTGAGCAAAAGTACACAATTTTGTCAACATTTCCATCCATTTGGGAAATTGATGGATGTCCAGAACAAGGTTTGTCATCAATCACCATTTCACCTTTTTTGAAATGAGAAAACCACTTGTACACTTGAGGTTTTTCCCATAGTGCTGTCCTTGTAAGCTGTGTTCAGCATCAAAACAATTTCTCCAGCATTTTTGCAAAGCAGAAAATAAAATTTCATAGATGCATGCAATTCTCTTAAATTGTCCATCACAAAAAAATGAGGTTAGAGGGAAACTGCTCTCATGAAAAAATTCACTGTGACCAGAGAGAACCTTCCTAGGCGATGCCACTGGATGCACTAACTCTGAACGAGTTGCTTGATGCTTGCCTATAGGAAAAAATGTGTACTATGAAAGCTCCGCCCACTTTCTCCTAAGTTGTGGTAGCTGCCCTTTTTTTCACCTCACACCTACAGCCTAGATTGGTTATTTGGACAAACATCATGATGATGATTTAGCTTCCTTTCTTTTGTACTACCCCCTTGACTGTGAACTCATGATATTAACATTCTTTGTGTGTATTCAATAATAGCATTTGTTTACCTATTTCATCTCGACATATTTTGCACAAAAGTCTTTGTCTCCTGCTGGAGGAATGTGCACACAGTGAACGTTTGTTGGGACTGGACACAATAAAGACTCTGTTTCCCTTTAAAAAAAAAGAAAGCTCCGCCCAGCTGAGCTTTTTTCTATTTTGGAGAGGGGATGCCCTCATATTCCTATTCTGTGATCAATCATGGGAAAATCATTTATTGCGAAAATATTAATTTATACAACCACATAACAAGTTCTCTTAGCCAATGTATATATATGTATGCTAAATTATGTGTATCAGTTACAATAGAATACCAGAGAAGAATGTTTTTATAATGTTTTTATAATGAAAGTTTGGAGCAGGGATAGTGCAGAGGAAATCGATTAAAGTATCCAGCTACAACATGGAGGTACTTGGAGAGCAAAAAAGGTAAACTTTGATGACAATTATCCTGAGAGGTATCATTGGACAAAATTATCAGCTAGAAAAACAAATACCTCTTCACTCTAAAATTATAATGCTGATAATAAGTGGCCCACAAACCACATTTTGGGAAACATTGACCTTAAAATATATTTTTTAATTAATCTTAAAAATTTTTTATTTGTGCTTTCCTTGTCTCATATTTTCTGGAGAACTAGGTTGTTATTATGATGCAATTAAAGTACACACTATTTATCACATACTGGAAAACTGAAAAAGAACAAAAACAAAAAAAGAGTGCAACCCAGGTGCAGTCTTTTATAAAATGTTTTTACTGCAAGTTCTGCTTCATTTATAAACACAATCTTAGGGACAAGGCAGATCAATTTACTTCAATATTTTCATTGAAACATATTTATATATTTCCCCACCTCCTCAAAATACTATGAATCTTCAACAAGAAATACTAGCTTACAGCTATAAAATTATGGCAATAGCCCATTAAAAGAAAAGAGAGTATCAAGTTTTTCATTAACCCAAATCTATTACATATACCACTGCCATTTGCCATCACTACAAAAACATGAACATTCCAATCAGAGAGTAAATGCAATTGTAAGTTATGCAAAGTCACAGAGGTTTGACTAACCAAAATTAGAACAGTAAATGATTCAATGCTACGAAATCAATAGACTCATTGAGCTCCAGATATGATAAAGAGGCCATTATGGCAAAAGTATATGATACACAAGGAAAATTAATAACACCAGTAAATAATGGTCACTCTTAACTTAACAAGAGAAGTTATGAAATGTATTCTATCTGCTATTTGATACCAATCAAAGTTAATGAGTTATGTTTACTTCAAAGAAAACAATTATAAGTGTTTATGTTTTGCTAGGACAGAAAGGTCTATAACAGAGATAATCCTGAAAGAAGATCATTCCTTGTAATATATTATAGCTTTTTCCAAAATTGCTCTTTCTGAAAGTTAAGTGCAAAATGTCATTTTGATGGTAGGAAAAGAATGTAATTTTCACAAGGTATTTAGAAAATTATATAAAGGAAACTTGATTACATGGTGTGTATGTATATATGTATATATGGAAAATAGTTGCAAAATACTATACACACATATATGTACATATATATATATGTATATATACACACACATATGTGCTGACATTGGACTCTATCCTTTGTTCCCACAGACATCCCGATTTGATTTCAGTGTATGCCATCTGGAGAAGTCCATGGGTACAGTCTTCCTTTATGTTGTTGAAAAGGGCATTGCCCATGAAGAAGTCGTTGGTCTTGCAAAATCCTATCACGTGATCTCTAGTTTCATTTCTATTTTAAAAAGTCATGTTTTCCAACTACTGTTCCTTTCACTTTGTTTCCAACCTTTGTATTCCAATGTCCGATGATTACAAATGTGTCTTGATTTCACATTAAATCAATTTCAAACTGAAAATATTGGTAGAATTCTTCAATTTCTCCAGCACTAACTTTAGGAGTTGGTGAGAAAATTTGAGTGATAAATTGCATTGACTGGATTTCCCTAGATGGGGAAAGATATTATCCTATCTCAGATAGCATTTTACTTCAAGCTAGACCTTGAAGAGTCCTTCCTGACTATGAATGTGACACCAATTCTCTTGAAATTCGTAGAGAACTGAGTTATGAGTTGGGCTGCTAACCAGGAGGGCAGCAGTTTGAAAGTACCAGCTGTTCTGCAGGAAAATGATGACACTTTCTAATCTTGTAGAGTTAGTTTTGGAAACCTGCAGGGGTAGATCTACCTTGTTTAATAGGGTTGATATGAGTCAGAATTGATTCGATGGCAGTGAGTATGCAATGCTTGAGATATCAATCTTTATGCCATCCATTTCATTTTTGCCAATTTCCAATTCTCCTAAATTCATACCTCCTACATTCCAAGTTCCAATTATTATTGGTAGTTTATATATATTTCTTCTTATTTTGAGTCACTCAGCATAAATGTCTTCAAGTCCCATCCATATTGTAGTCATATCTTTCTGTGATTTTGCTTTGCATCTCCTAATGGGTAATACATGTTGAAAAACAAGGAGGTTGTTTTAAGGACTCAGATGTACCTGACCCCATCCAGGGTATTTTCAATTGCCTCATATCCATGTGAAAGTTACAGATTGAATAAGTAAGACCAAAGAAAAATGGATGCATTCGAATTGTGGTGCTGGAAAAAAATACTGAAAGTCCCATGGACTGTCAAAGGATAAACAAGTTTGTGTTGGAAGATCTACAACAAGAGTGATTCTTATAGGCAAGGATGGTAAGACTTCATCTCACTTACTTTGAAAATGTTGTCAGGAAAGAACAGTCCCAGGAGAAGGACATTGTGCTTGGAAAAGTAGAGACTCAGCCAAGCAGAGGAAGGCCTCAAGAGGAAGGCCCTCAGCAAGGTGGATTGACTCGGTGCCTGGAACAACGGGCTGAGGCAGAGGATCAATGGTGAGAATGGTGGAAAAGCGGGCAGTGGTTTCTTCTGTTGTGTGTGGGGTCACGATGGGTTGGAACTCACTCCATGGTTCCATAAAACCATACAACTTAGAAATCTTTTTTCTTTCCCAGATTATGCCTTTTGGGTTGTACCTAAAAACTCACTGCTAAACTTATGTTTATCTAGACTTTTTCCCATTACCTTCTAGGTATTTGGGTCATTGATCTGTTTTAACTTTATTATTATGGAAGGCAGAATGTCTATGCCCACATTCCTTTTTTCCCCTTTTGGATATCCAATTATTTCTGGATGATTTGTTGAAAAGAATATCCTTTCTCCATTACATTGTTTTTGCTCTTTTATATGCATTAATTGACTGTATGCAGGAGCCTAGTTTTTGGTATCTCTATTTTGTCCCATTAACATATTTATCTATTTTTGTCAATATCACGTTCTTGTTATTGCTATCTTTTTATAGTAATTCTTTAAGTCAAATAATGTTATTTATCCACCTCTGCTGGTTATTATGGGTCTTTTGTCTTTCCACTAAAAGTTTAAGTCAGTTTGCTGATAAACACAAAATGAATTGCTGGTATTATAATTGGGAATGCATTGAATATATATGTCAATTATAAAGAATTGAAATAAAAAATGAGTAGTTCCATCTATGGTCATGAAATATATCTCCATTTGTTTACGTATATGGTTTCTTAATAAGTGTTCCATCTATATGAATCCTACACTTAATTAATCAGATTCATGCCAAAATTTGAGGGTTTCTTGTAAGTAATGTAAATTAGAATGTATTTTGTATTTCGAATTCTAATCATTCATTGCTGATTACATATATATACTTTTAAAAGTAACTAACCAATGAATATACGTATATATTTTTCCTATAATGCTATACTTGCTTTTTAATTATAGAATTATTTTGGTCAATTCTTTGGAATGTTCTACATATACACTCTTATCATCTGGGGAGTAGTTTTATTTCTTCCTTCTCAAACCTTATAACTTCTGTTTTCTTCCTTGTCTTTCTGCAGTAGCAACTATTTCCAGTATGATGTTGACTCAAAGGAATAGGAGGGAAAATCCTTGACTCACTGTAAATTTTAAAGTGAAAGAATCTAATTTCTCACCATTAGCTGTGATTTTAAGGCTCCCCTGTCATGCAATGGTTAAGTGATTGGCTGCTAAAGGAAATGTAAACAGTTTGAAACCACCTATAGATGAAAGATATGACAATCTGATTCTATCAAAAGTATAACCTTGGAAACGTTATGGTGAAGTGCTACTATTTCTTCTAGAGCCACTATGGATTAAAAATGACTTGATGGCAATAGTTTGTTTTCACTTTTTGATTTTAAAGGATGACATTATATGTAGATTTTTTATACATATACACATAACGCATAGGACATTTTCCTCTGTTGTTAATTCACTAAAAGTTTTATCATAAATGGATGCTGGCTCTTATAAAATGTTTTTGTCTGGTATAAAATATATAAAACATTAACAACTTGTGATAAGCAAATAACATACCCTTGCTTATTGAAAGTGAGGAGGACTTGAAGTATTTACTGTTGACTATTAAAGACTACAAACTTCAGTATGGATTACACCTCAAGATAAAGAAAATAAAAATCATGACAATTGGACCAAAAAGTAATATTATGGCAAAAATATAGAAATTGTCAAGGATTTCATTTTACTTGGATACACAGCAATATCCATGAAAGCAGTAAATGAAATGGTGCATTGCATTTGACAAAATTGCAGTAAAAGATCTCTTTAAAGTAATATAAAGGGAAGACATCACTTCGAATACTAAGGTATACCAGACCAAATTTTCACTAGTCTCATATGCATGTGACCTATAGATTATGAACGAATAAGACAACCAATTGATATCTTTGAATTATAGTGTTGGTGAAGACTATTAGTATACCATGAACAAATCTGTCTTGGAAGCAAAAACCAAAATGCTCCTTTGAAACAAGGATAGTAAAGTCTCACTTACTTAGGACAAGTTATCAGGAGAGATTGGTTCCTGGAGAAGAGCATGATGCTTGGTAAAATAAAGGGTCAACAAAAAGGTGGTAGGCTTTCAGAAGATGAACTGACACACTGGCTACAACAATAGGCTCAAGTTTAACAGCAATTGTGTGGATCGCTCTGGACCAGGTCTTTATGAGTTGGAACTGACACAAAGGTACCTAAGCACAATTGACATCAACCTAAGATTTTCCTTCTTTAGCCTGTTTCTGTGATGGATTACATTAATTGATTTTCAAATATCCAATCTTTGCATGATTAAAATAAATCCCAGTAGCTCCTGGTGTATAAATACTTATATGCATTGTTGGATTAAATTTGTTAATATTTAATGGAGAATTTTTGAACCTATGTTCATGAAAAAATACTCTTAAAATTTCCTTTGTTTTAATGTTTTTATTCTTTATTGAAATTTACTGGTATTAGGAGACTGGCTTCATATAATGAATTGGGAAAATTTTCCTCTGATTCTATTTTCTTTTTTTTTTAATTCTATTTTCTGAAATAGATTGCAAACAGTCAGTATAATTTTTTTCCTGAAATGCTTTCTGGAATTAACTAGTGAAAACATTGGCTTCTAGATTTACTGTTTGGAAAGCTATTATTCTTTTAATTTCTTTTAATTATATAGATCTATTTGGATTATTTGTTTTCTTTTTGTATGAGTTTTGGTAGTTTGTGTCTATCAAGGTATTTGCCAATTTCATCTATTTGTGGGTCAAGTGTGTTCAGCATATTTCTTTATTATGTTTTAATGAGCATGAGACCAGTAGTGATGACCCTTCTTTAATTTCTGATATTAGCAATTTTTTGTCATCTATCTTTATTTCTTAATTATCCTGGCTAGAGTTTGATAAATTTTTTTGATCTTTATAAAGAACCAGCTTTTTCTTTAGTTGATAGTCTGTACTGATTTATTTCTGCTCAAATAACTTTTGTTATTTCTTGTCTTCTACCTGCAATAGGCTTCAATTGATCTTATTTTCCTAGTTTGCTGTGTGTAACCATAAATATTGGTTTTATATATTTCTTCTTCATCAATGCAATTACTCAGTGCTACACATTTCTCTCACAATACTGCTTTTTTACTGCTTTCATGGAATCCCACAACTATTCATAGGTTATATTTTCATTGAGTTTAAATATTTAAAATTTTCTTTATCTTTACATTTGATCTATATGTTAGGAATATCCTAATCCTCAAATATTGTGGCATTTTAGAACTACATATCTGTTATTGATTTCTAGTTTAATTCTATGGTGGTGAAAACATACCCTGTGTGAGTTCCAGTCTTTAAAATTCATGTTCATGGACTAGTATGTGGTCTCTTGGTGAATGCTGTTTGTAAGATGTACAAGAAATTGTATTCGGCTACTGTTGAATGAAGTGTTCTATAAATTTCAATTAAATCCAACTGATTGATGGTCCTGTTCAGTTCAACTATATCCTTATTGATTTCTTCCTTGGATTTGTCAATTACTGACAGATAGGTGTTAAAATTCTGAACTGTAGTGGTGCACTTATGTATTTCTCCTTGTAGTTCTATCATTTCTTGATTTTTTTTGCATTTTGATGTTTGGTTGTTAGTGCAAACATGTATCTGCTTGGAGAATTGACTGTAACGCCACTCTATATACCTGATAACTCCCTTATTCTAAAGTTTTCCTCTGAGATTAAGAGGGTGACTCATGTTTTTTGTTTGTTTGTTTAATGTTAGTGTACTGTATAATTCTCCATTCCTTTACTTCAGATCAATTGGTGTTTTTATATTTACAGTGAATTTCTTATAAATAACATAGAGATGGACATTGTTTAATCCATTCTGACAGACTGTCTTTTAATTTGTGTATTTAGACTATCCACCTTTAAATTGGTAGAGTTGAATTTATATCTACTGGGTTTACAACTATTTTCTCCATTAAATTTATTCTTTGTTTCTTCTCAATCTTTCCCTATTTTTATTTTTCCTAATTTGAAATGGTCATTTTATATGAGTTTATTATTTTCTACTCTCTAACTATATCAACTATACTTATTTAAAAATGTTTTTAGTAGTTACTCTTGTATATATAATATACATTTACAACTAATCTAAGTTCACTTTCAAATGAATCTCCATTATTTCATCTGTACAATATTATTCGATATTATATTTATTATTATATATAATATAATGCATTATATTATTTATTATTTATAAAATTAATCTGTATTATTTCATCTGTACAATATTATTCATATTGTACAGGTACAATATAACAGAGGAATCCCTTTCTCCCATACCATAAAGCATATCATTTATTTATCTAATGTATTCATATGCTATAAAAACCCTATGCATTGTTGTTGGTATTACCTTGAACAGATAACATTATCTATTATGTAAATTAAGAAGTACATATAAACATTTTATATTACCTTCAGTTATTTCTTCTTAGACACTCATTCTTTATTTATGTCTAAGTTTATGACATATATCATATTCTTTTTATGAAGAACCTCTTTTAATATTTCTTGCTAGGCAGTTTTGGTGTTATTGTTGTTGTCACTGAATTGATTCCGACTCATGGAAACCTTATGTATAGCAATAACAGTGTCCAGTCTTTATCCCTTCTTATATCTACTCATTTTGCCATAGACTTCAAAAATGTCTCCTACTACATTTGTGAAGTGTATTTGTGTTCCCTTGGACTTTAGTTTGGTCGGGTGACCTGTTTTGATTAAGAAAATGAATCAAAAGACAATGGAGGGGCTTTTAAACGTTTATAGAAAAAAAATCTACTAGCATTGCACTGTACTTTTTCGTGAACTTTTAAAAGCCCCTCTCAGGGTTTCAAGTATAAGCCTTAAGGGGCCTTGGATATTTCTCCCAGGCCTCATCAAACCCTACTATCTTTATGAAAAGAGTTTCTCTTGGATAATTATTGTCCTCTCAACCTTGTTCCCAAGAATAAACATATATAGACTAGACCTAAGTAAGGAAACCATAGCAAACAGACCCATTGCTTTAAAAACAAATATTCAGGAGAACCTAACTATAGTCATTGGCCCCGGATTCACCTGAAATTTCATGGGTGGTAGTAAAAAACTGCTGTTTTAAGCTATTGAATTTTATAATTATTTGTTTTCCTGAAATAGCTAATTAATCAATAGCAAATATTGGTGAGGAGGTGGGGCAACCCGAATGCACATATGCCGATGGTGGATATAATAACTGGTACAGCTACTCTGGAAAAAGGTTTGGGTAATAAAGTTAACCATATATTTGCCCTTTGACTCAGTAAATCCACTTCAAGCATGCAAATATAAACATAAAAACAAAAACATTCACAAGAGTGCTCACAACAGTACTATTCAGAAGAAAAAAAAGTGTAAACAGTATAATGAGTTAATGTATTGTACTACATTTATACTTTGAAATACTATGCAGAATGAAAGGCAACGAAAACTAAACACATGCAACACCGTGGATGGGTTTATAATTATAATATTTATCAAGAGAAAGCAGATATGTACATGCTGTATTATTCAATTCATATTAAATTTATCAAAATTAATATAGCCCTAGACTAGTAGTTTCTTTTAGAAGAATAATGAATTTGGAAAGGAAAAGCTACAGAGAAATGTTCTCTACATCTTGACCTGTGTGGTATATCTGACCTTTTCTATTTACATGCAGATGTTAACTTCATACAATTTCATAAAGTGATATGATGAAGCTTTATGTACTCTTCCTTAAGTATATTATACTTGAATAGACAAGTTTAGATTTTAAGAAAGAAAAAAGAGAGTGGAAACATCTATATAGATACTGATATAGAATGACCTAAAAGTTATAAGGGAAAAAATTAGCTTTCACAATTATTTTAAATTTATCATTAACCTACATATGTAGGCCCCTGAGAAAATCCAATCGTACAGCTATTCATGGCCCTTTCTGATAAGTGAATCTTATTTGATATTCCACAGGGATTTCTGATGCCTTTATATCCTTGTCATTATTAGAATCCATGCAAGAAAATGGGGAATAAATTACTAACCATTCCCTAGTCATCTGCATGCACAACTCACGCTGTTATGGTTTGTATTAAATTCTTTACATAAGGGTCAGATAAATCTCAAAATAGCATAACAGTGTGGAAGAAATACACTAAACCCACTGCGAAGTTTATTCCTATTCATAAATGGCCTATAGATCAGAGTAGAACTGTTCCATAGGGTTGCCAAAGCTTTAATTTTTAGCTGCTTGCTGAAAGTGAGAAAGACATGAAGCACTTGCTGATGAAGATCAAGGATTACAGCCTTCAGTAATGGATTACAATGTAGCGTAAAGAAAAGAAAAATCTTCACAACTGGCCTAATAGGTAACATCATGATAAATGGAGAAGAGATTGAAGTTAAGAATTTCATTTTGCCAGGATCTACAATCAATACTCGTGAAAACAGCAGTCTGGAATAAATGATGCATTGCATTGTGTAAATCTGCCTGCAGAAGATCCCTTTAAAGTGTTGCATGGCAAAGATGTCAATTTGGGGACTAAGATGTGACAGATCCAAGTCATGACATATTTAATCACCTCACAAGTATGTAAAAGTAGGATGTTGACTAAAGGAGACAGATGAATGGATGCATTTGAATTATGGTGCTGGTGAAGAATACTGGAAAGTACAATAGACTACAAAAGAACAAACAAACCTGTCTCAGAAGAAGTATAGGTAGGATGCTCCTTAAAAGCAAGGATGGGGGATGGGGCGAAAAAAATGGAGGGTTTACCAGGATTTGGTTGCTTGAGATGGGCAGTGCAACAGAGAGTGCATGCATGTTTTTGTAGCACGTATTTTTAATCCCTCCAGATTCCTTATCCCTCAAACTTAAATAGGCGTTTAAGTAG
>NW_022109980.1:1461390-1482146 GCF_000313985.2 Echinops telfairi | reverse complement strand
ATCTAGCTCAGAAGCAACAAAGCCCACACAGAAGAACACACCAGCCTGTGTGATCACAAGGTGTCATGGGATCAGGTATCAGACATCAAAGAGCAAAAAAAGCAAATTATTGTGAATGAGGGGGAGTGCAGATTGGGGACCCAAGACCCATATGTAGGCAACTGGATATCCTTTTACAGAAGGCTTGCAGAGAGGAGAGGAGATGAGTCAGCCAGGGTGCAGTGTAGCAATGATGAAACATAGAACTTTCCTCTAGTTCCTAAATGCTTGCACCCCTCTCCACCACCAACTATCATGATCCCAATACTACCTTACAAATCTGGCTGGACAAGAGGATGAACACTGGTATGGATAGGAATTGGAAACACAGGGAACCCTGGACAGATGATCCCTTTAGGACCACTGCTGAGAGTGGCAATACCGGGAGGGTGGAGGGAGGGTAGGGTGGAAAGGGGGAACCTATTACAAGAATCTACATATAACCTCCTCCCCGTGTATGTAAAACAGAAAAGTGGGTGAAGGAAGACATCGGACAGTGTACGATATGACAAAATAATAATAATTTATAAATTATCAAGTGTTCATGAGAGAGGGGGGAGGGAAGGGAAAAATGAGGAGCTGATACCAAGGGCTCAAGCAGAAAGCAAATTTTTTTAGAATGATGATGGCAACAAATGTACAAAGGTACTTGACACAATGGATTTATATATGGATTTTGATAAGAGTTGTACGAGCCCCCAATAAAATGATTTAAAAAAAAGACAGGAGTGAAAAAAAAATAAAGGTGGATGGTAGAAGAGACTCTAAAACTTGCTCTTAGTCATAGAGTAGCTACAGCAAATGGAAGAAATGGTGAAATGAAAGGACTGGAGAGGAAATTTCAACAAGCAGCTCAAGAAGACAAAGTAAAATATTATAAGGAAATGTTGAAAGACTTAGACTTACAAACTAAAAGGGAAGAATATGGTCAGCATACATCCTAAGTTGAAAGAATTAAAAACATTTAAGTCTTGAGTAGCAATCTTGAAAGTTTCTAATGGCAAAATATTAAAGAATTCAGGAAGCAGAGTATCTAGTCAGACTGAGTCCTTCACAGATCCGCTCTAACCACAGGAAAGAGCCTCGAACAGTCTTACCATCAGACAGAGACTATTGTAATCTCGGTTATGCTGGATCAAACTCCATACTTAGCTAGGTGACCACGCTATAGACAAGACCTGATTTTGTTCTGGTGCAAGTATCTCTCACATTTTCCACGAATTTCTTCCCAGGCTTTTGAATGTTAATGAGGATCTTTTCCTTCTTACCCTGATTTGTATTTTTGTCTGTATAGCACTATGATTTTATCCTTACCACCTTAGCACGATTTTGTTTTCATTGTTTTCTGTTCGGTCTCCCAGCTGTGAAGCACAGGACGAGTGGATACATAACGATAATAACCTATACAAGGGGACACAGGGATAGCAGGGGTGGCGTGGGTAATAGGGAGGGAATGGGGATTTGGGGAGTAAATATGAAGGAAGGAGGGAGGAAGGAGCATAGAAAAGATTGTGATTACACAAATCATTTTAAATGTATTTTAACCATGGAGGAGGGGACTACTCTAAAATTGATGAAATGATTGTACAATTTTGTTTGAGATAATTGAACAATTGAACTATTGAATTATAGGATATGTAAATTGTATGCCAAATTGGGGGGCGGGGGCGGAGATAAGATGGAAAGAATACACAGATTCAATGGACCAAAAAGAATTAGTCCGTATTCCACCACTTCAGGAGGTAGCATATAAGCAAAAACCAATTGTACTGAAGGAGAAGCCCAAGCTGAATAGAAAATATTACCCCAAAGTAAGGTTCCAGGAATTGATGAAATATCAGTTGAAATGTTTCAACAAGCTGATGAAACAGTGGAAGAATTTACTGATCTATGCCAGGAAATTTGGAAAACAGCTACTTGGAACACTGACTGGAAGAGATCCTTTGTTATGCCCATTGCAAAGAAAGGTAACCCAACAGAATTTTCAAACTACAAAATAATATCATTGCTATCACATGCAAGTAAAATTTTGCTTAATATCATCCAACAACAGTTGTAGCAGTACAGGGACAGGGAGCTGCTGCCAATGGTTCAGGCCAGATTCTGAAGAGGAACTGGTACAAGGGATGTTATTGCTCATGTCAGAACTTGACTGAAACAGATAGATATTCAATTGTGTTTTGTTGATTATGCCAAAGCATTCAACTGTGTGGATCATAACAAACTATGGGTAACCGCGAAAGGAATGGGAATTGCAGAACAACTGTGTTCAAAGTGAACATCTACATAAATCATAAGGCAGTTGTGTGAACAGAAAAATGTAATGCAGCATTGTTTAAAATCAGGAAATATGTGGGTCAGGGTTGTGTCCTCCCATCATAGGTTTTCTATCTGTATGTTGAGTAAATAATCAGAGAAGCCGGATGCTATAAAGAAGAATGTGCTATTAGAATTGGAGGATGGCTTATTAAAACCTGAGATATGCAGGTAGCACAACCTTGCTTGCTGAAAGTGACAAGGAATTGAAGCATTTGCTGATGAAGATCAAGGACTGCAGCCTCCAGTCTGGATTACCACTCAGTGTAAAGAAGACCAAAATCCTCACACCTGGACCAGTAGGTAACATCATCATAAATGGATAACAGGTTGAAGCTGTCAAGGATATTGTTTTGTTTAGATCCATAATTAATTGTCATGGAAGCAGCAGTAAAGAGATCAGAAGACACATTGCATTGGGCAAAACTGCTCCACAAGACCTCTTTAGAGTAATGAAACACAGGTGGTTACTTGGAAGACTAAGGTGGGTCTGACCTAATCCGTGGTATTTTCAATTGCATCATATGCATGTGAAAGTTGCACATTGAATAAGGAAGATTGAAGAAGAATTGATGCTTTATAATTGTGGTACTGATGAAGAAGATTTAAAGGATCATGGACTGCCAGAAGCACAACCACATCTATCTTGGAAGAAGCATGGCCAGTGTTCTTAAAGGCAAGGACAGTGAGACTCTGTGTTACATACTTCAGCTGTACCGTCAAGAGAGACCAGCCACTGGAGCAATATATTATGCTTGGTAAAGCAGAGGGGCACTGAAAAAGAGGAAGGCCCTCAATGAGATGGATTGACACAGGGGAAGCCACAGTATGCTCAAGCATAGGCGCCCTTGTAGGGATGGTGCAAGAATTGACAATGTTTTGTTCGGTTGTGCCTGGGGTCATTATGGGTTGGAACCGACTCACTTGATGGCACTGAACAACAACAGGAGTCCTTTCAGAGTATGGAACTGCTTTTATCTCAGTACCATTTTCCCCAACCCGGGAGAGTCACAGCTGATTTCCATCTTAGTTTTTCCTAATCTTACAATGATGAGCTTTATTTTTTCTTGGCGGTAAAATGATGATCCATTGTCAAAGAAGCAGGACTCTTTATCCAACTAACTTGAGTAAAATGTTGCCTTTCTTTTCGACTGTAAATAAGCCTGTGCTTTATGTTAAGGCTCTTCTGAGTCTACTTTACATTATAAGCTCTAAAACGCCAAGCTCTCTCTTTACATTTAAGAAGAAATTCAGTGCTACTTCAGTTTATATTCTTTTTCATTTCAATGTCCCTTTCTCATTGAGGCATGTATGGAGGGATGAGGGCAAGGAGGTAGTTTCCAGTCAATTTCACCATAACATTGAAAAAAACAACCTTGTTTTCAATTTTATGGAGAAGACGTAAAAGAAAAAAAATAACAATGAGTATGAGGAAAAGAAAATGCTCTAAAATTGATTGTGGTAATGATTGTACAACTCATCCTTGATAAGATGGAACTGTTGAAATGTAGTATATGTGGACAAAATTCCCAATAAAATGGTTTTTAAAATAATCATAAAAAGAAGGTAGTCTATAAATGTTCCTTTTTTTTACTTTTTGTTTTTTCCATGGAAGGGGCTGCCAGACAGAGCTCAGTGTTTGTTTTCAATTTAGTCTTTCGTGCACTCTACCAAGTATACATTTAGTTTCGTTTGCTGTCATCTGGAAAGTTTTTTTTTCATTTTCTTAGGTAAAGGGTTTTCTTTGGTGTTATATTCCACAGAGCATTTCAATTGCCCTATGAGAAGTGCACATGGTCTATCAGTAGGCTCATATTACCATTCATTACTGGTTGAAAGCACTACTTCCCAAACTGTATTACACAGAGGACAATGTAACAGTAGCAAAATTACAGTTAGGAAGTAGCAATGAAAATCATTTTATGGTTGGGGGATCACCACAACATGATGAACTGTATGAAGGGGTCGCGGCATTAGGAAGGTTGAGAACCACAGGCCTAGATGATGCCAAAGCTTCTTGTCCATGTACCAAAAAAAATATTTGACACATATTTAAAGTAGAGACCCTGGAAGCACACTGTTTTGTTTAAATCTCACATCAACCGCAGATTTGGGCTGTATGATGTGGACAAGTGACCCAGTTTCCTCATCGTTAATATAAGAATCATAACGGTACCTACTATATGTAAAGATTGAAGGGAATAGTTCATATTAAACATCGGAAGAGTATCAGACTAAGACAATTAGACTTCCACATGAAAAGTGAACATAGTGGAAATGATCAGGTTATTTTGTTCTTTTGAAGAAAATTATTTGTTTGAACCATATAAAGAAATGTGATTTAAAATAATAATTTCCTGAACCAATGACAAATATGTGGCAAGAAAACTAGAAATTAGAAGTGAAAATAGGCAACATTTTATACCTAAATCATGCTAGATGCATACAAATACATATATCCACACATAGTCTTAAATTAATTATTTTAACTTGGGTATTATGATTTCCATTTTACAGTCGAGACAACTGAGACACAGTGATCTTTAGAAATTCAACCAAAGTCGCAAAGTATACATCAAAACCAGAATTGGAACATATTTGTGAATTTCTATTCCCTTACCATTCTAGAAAAATTACCTAGTTTTCTGAAAGAAGTTCCAGTTAATGAATTGTCTCTCCACGGATCTCTAAAATATGAACATATTCTCAATAATTCTCACAGTCTCATATTATTCCCCAACCTTTTTGTGAACTGCATTGCTGCAGCATCTGCTAGCCTGGCTGTACGGAAGGCCCACACAGTCAGCATTTCCATTCTGAATGCTGTAGGCGGCACTTTGTAACTTAGCCATAATCAATCTATGCTGGGCTGAGGTTTGTCATTAAAGGTCATGACTCAAGAACAACTTTAAAATAAAACTCCTTTTAGCCAATTTAAGTAGGCGCAAGTCACCTTAGCAGAGGCTGATTTTGCACCTGATTGTAATTCACAGCCAGGTGTCAGGCTTAATGATACACCTTATGCTTTCCAGAGGATGGCTGCTGTGTATTTGCACTTATAAAAAATAAGAAATTTTCAGGAAAAAATAATTATATGTACAGCCAGATCAGTCTATGGTCTTATCCAATGAAGCCTTTAACATATCACAAATACTGCTGTTTCCAGTGAAAGAGAATGAAAAGAACATATGTGCAGAGGCAGTGAAGCAAATATTCTAACCTTGAAATTGAGATAACACTTTGCTTGTGATTTGAGTAATTTTTTAAACCCAGGAGTATCTACCAACAAATTTTAAGCATGAATATCCTTGACATGATGTATTGGAAATTTATAAAAATTCAATGCAATTTAGAAATGGGGTCCTTGATGGCATCTAATGAAGGCAATACTGTTACAACATAGGTTCAAATAGTCTTCTCTGGTCTAAGAGGTGCTTGTAAATCTAGCTCACCAAACAGTAAATCCTTACATTGTACTATTTTCCAATATTTGTAGTGTTGATACTCTAATCTCATCTGATTTCAAACTATCCATATGATACCCCTGACTGCACACTAAAGAACAGATGTGCACATTTGACATAGTGTAAGATAGCTATAAAACACTGCTAGTTAAAATGGGCATAATCCCAAGTTAAGATTTCCATACTGACTGTGCTCTCAGGAATGGTATATATGATGGTTGGGTCAACTAATAAATTAATGACTGAAATGATGATGGGTCTGAAATATTAAGAGTTCTAACTAATAACTGTTATTATTTTATAATTAAAGCTCTCTTAGGACCTCTAGCTCTATAGAAGCAAAGAATCATAAAATACCTAGAATGGATAGATAACTATAAATAATATATATTTTAGAACTATCTAAAAATATTAATAGAAGTAAAGAGGTAATCTTAACAATAATAGAAGTGTTTAATATAAATAAGACATAATAATTATAAACATATGTATTGTTTTTAGGTGTCATTGAGTCAGTTCCTACGCATTGCAACCCATTACACACCAGGAGGAAATATTGCCAGGACCTGCACCATCCCCATGACATATATGCACCTTAAAACAAAGCCCAAAATACATAAAGAAAAAACTAATCGAATCAAAGGGAGGAGGGTTACAATTAAAGATTAACAGTTGAATACACCAATAATCAAATACCAATATGAGATTAATGGTTTACTGAAATGTTATAACTCACAAATGACAGAAATTTATTCTCTCACACTTCTGGAGTCTAGGAGTCTGAAATCAAGGTGTCAGAAAAGCCAGTAACTCTCTGGAAAGTCTAGTAAAATATGCCGTTTCTCCAGTATTCTCAGCCATTCCATGGCATTGGGATGCATGTTATTAATCTCTGCTTTTATCACCACATGCCCACCATTCCTCGCGGCAGTCTTATTGTTTTTATCAGAAAACCAATCATATTGAATTAGAGACTACTATATTACCACCACTTATCTGTCAGTTTGTCATACTGTATTGGCTTGTGTGTCACTATGATGCTGGATGCTCTCCCACTGGCATTTCAAGTGTCAGCAGGGGCAGGTTTCAGAGGAACTTCCATACTAAACGGACAACTAAGAGGAAAAAGCTGCTGGAAAACATGCATGTCTTTGAAGCATTTTAACATATTGAAAATCTAAGTAAAACAAGCAGAACACTGTCAGAGATAATGCCAGCAGATGGGCCATTTAGGTCCAAGGGCACTTGGAGTGTGACTGAAGAGGAGATGATTTCTTGGAAAGGAGTCGAACATGGGGCCATGAGTCCAGTAAAGTCTGTGGGAGTGTAGCCTTCAAGATTTTCCTTCGCAGATGGGCTACAGCTCAAGGTAAAGAAAATCAGCTGCAAAAATCTCCTAATGATTAGAACTTGGAATGTGCAAAATATTGGCCATTTTGAATCAGAAAATCATGATTTACTATGGCGGGAATAACAATCAAGAGGAATGGCTAGGTTTTCATTGCCAGACAGGATCTGCTAAATCCATCATTAAGTTCAATGCTCTCCGTGATCAGATTGTATCTATCTGCCTTTAAGAAAATGCAATCAATGCAATCATATGTAATTCAACTTTATGCATTAACCACTAAAGCTAGTAATGAAGAAATTGAAGAGTTCTACCAATGACTTCAGACAGAAGTTGATCAAATATGCATTCAAGATTTATTGATAATTACTGGTGATTGGAATGCAAAATTTAGAAACAAAGAGGAAGAAAGAGTAAAAGGAAAATATGAACTTGGTGATAAAAAGGATTCTGAAGATCATATGATATAATTTTTCAAAACCAACAATTTGTTCAAAGCAAATACCATTTTCAACAACACAAATGAACTTACAATACACATGAACTTCCCCATATTGAATACACAGAGCTCAAATGAACCATATCTGTGGAAAAACACGATGAACAAGCTCAATGTCAGCAACTAAAAGCAGACGAGGGGTGGCTGTGAAGAAAATTAAAACAAGTCCACAGAAACCAAAATATGACCTTGAGTATACCACACCAGCATTTTGAGAACATCTCAAGAACAGATTTAATGCATTGAACACTGACGGCAGAAGACCTGACGCACTATGAGAGGACATCAAGACCATCCTTCATGCAGAAAGCCAAAGGCCATTAAAAAGACAGGAAAGAAAGAACAGATCAAAGAGGGTGTGAGAAGAGACTCAGAAACTTGCTCCTAATTGTAGAATAACTAAATAAAAATGGAAAAAACGATGAAGTCAAGGAGCTGAATAGAAAATTTCAAAGGACAGCTCGAGAAGGTAAAGCCAAATGTTATAAGGAAATGTACATGGACCTTGAATTCGAAAACCAAAATGGAGGAACATGTTCAGCATGTCTAAAACTGAAAGAATTCAAGAAAAAAAACTGAACCTCAAATTGTAATTTAAAATATTCTATAGGCAAGTTATTGAATGATACAGGAAGCATCAAGAGTCACTGTACCAATAAGAACTTATAGACAATTCACCATTTCAAGTGGCAGCATATGAGCAAAACCAATGGTGCTGAAGGAAGAAGTTCAAACTTCACTGAATATATTACAAACAACAGAAAAGTGGGTGAAGGGAGGCAGTGGTCGGTATAAGACATGAAAAAAATATTATAAATTATCAAGGGGTCATGAGGGAGGCAGGTAATGAGCTGATACCAATGGGTCAAGTACAAAAAAATGTTTTGAAAATGATGATGGCAACATATGTCCAAATGTGTTTGACACAATGGATGTATGTATGGACTGTGATAAGAACTGTAAGAGCCCCAAATAAAATGATCTTAAAAAAACCAGGAAATTAATAAAACAAAAAGTTGCTTCTTTGCTATAATCAACAAAATTGATGAACCTTTGACTTTAATGACCATGAGCAAAGGGAGGAGATCATAAGAAATAGGCATACGAATCTACAGAGAATTATTGAAAGACATAAAATACTAAAACGAATGGAATGACACTCCATTTTTATGAATTGGGATATTTCACATTATTGTAATGGCAACAGTGCCAAAATGTATCTATACATCCCATGTAATCACTGTCAAAATTACAGCTGGTCCTTTGCAGAAATCATCAAGTTGATTGAACTTCTGAAAAGAAATGCAAGAGACCCAGAGGGGCCAAAATAATGTTGAAAAGGAAAACAAATTTGAAAGTCCCTCATTTCCCCATTTCAAAAGTTACTACAATTATAGTAATCAAGATCATGATATTGGCACATATCTGGAATATTATTGCGAGTCTGGAGAGAAACCCACACATTTATGGTTTATTGATTTTTTTTTACAAGGGTGTCAAGGCAATGATATTGGGACAACTGAATTCCCAATTGAAAAAGCATAACATTGGATCTCTGTATAACGCTATATACAAAATGCAACTTTAGCAAAATAAAACCTGAAAACCCCATTTAAGTATGCAACCGAAAAGTAGATCAACATCATTAGTCATTGAGAAAATAAAATCTAAACCACAATGAGACACCACTTCACACATTAGCATAACTACAAGCGTTTAAAAGTCAGTTATATATGTGAATGAGGATGTGGAGAAGTTAGAATCCTTATACACTGTTGGTGAGAATGTCACGTAGTGCAGCCACTGTGGACAACAATTTGGCAGTCCTTCAAAATCATAAATATTGAGTTATCACAGCATGCCATCCAGTCAATTGTGACTCATAGCAACCCTGTAGCACAGAGTAGAACCAATTTATAGAGATTCTGAGACTCATGGCACCTATGGCTACATGTCTCCCTTGGAGTGACTGGTGAATTTGAACCACCAACTTTTCAGTTAGCAGACAAGTATTTAACCACTATGCATCAGTGATTCTTTAAGTTATTCTGAAACTGCATTTTGTGGTTCTTAGGTGCTGTCAAATCAGTAAGACAACAAAACAATACGGTTTTTTGTCATTCTCACATCCTGCTCTCTGTGCCCATTGTTGCATCCACTGTATCAATCCATCTCTTAAGGATCTTGCTCTTGTCATTGACCTACTTTACCAACCCATGATATCTTTCTCCAGGGACTGGTACCTCCTGATAAGATGTTCAAAGTACATGAGACAAAGTCTCACCATTGTCCCTTTCTAGGACCATTTCAGCAGTACTTTCTCTAAGACAGATTTGTTTGTTCTTCTGGTTGCCATTGGTCCATTCAGTATTCTTTGCTAACACCATAGTTCAAATTCATTGATACTTTTTTAGTCTTCTTTACCTATTGCCCAGCGTTTCATATGCACATGAGGTTATGGAAAATACCATGTCTTGGAGTCATGTGGGATATATACAAGGTCATACTTTGGGTCTTGTTTTAGTATTCTTCAGCTTCAACTTGAACTTGTTTATGAGCTTTTTTTTATGGTGTGCTCCACAGTCAGCCCCTGGCCTTGTTCTGAGTGATGATATTGAAATTGTCTGTTATTCATTTCCACAGGTACAGTTGGTTTGATTTCATTGTATGAGGTCCAGGTATACAATCACTATCATTGTTCTTGCAAAACTGATTGGTATGAATAAGTTATTGTGCTGGCAAAATTTTCTCAGGAAATCTCTGGCATTGACTTTATTTCCAAGATCATGTTGTCCAGCTACTGATCTTTCTTCCTTGAGTCTCACTTTTTCGTTCCAACCATCAGTAATTGTCAATGCATCTTGATTGTATTTGATCAATTACAGACTGCAGAAGTTGGTAAAAAAAATGTTCAATTTCTTCATCTTTGGCATTAGTTGCTGGTGCACAAATTCGAATAATAGACTATTAAGTGATCTTCCTTTTAGGTATATGGATATTTTCCTATCATTGAGTGTTGTACTTCAGGACAGATCTTGAAATATTCCTTTTGATCATGAAGGTGCTACCAGTCCTCTTCAACTTGTTACTATCAGCAAACTATACCATATGATTGTCTGAATCAAAATGGCCAATACCAGACCACTTCAGCTCACTGATGCATAGGATAATGATCTTCAGGTACTCCATTTCATTTTTTATGTCTTCCAATATTTGCACAATTCATAATTTGCATAATCCACATTCCAAATACTCCCGGATATTTGAGGTGTAGCTCCTCAGGTTTAATTGTGCCACGTTGGCAAAGAAAAGTTCTGAAAGCTTTACTCCATCCACGTAGTTAAGGTCTTCTCCACTTTGAGGAGGTAGCTCTTCCTCAGTCATTGAATGCCTTCTAGCCTGAGGGGCTCATCTTCCAGCACTCAAGCAAATAATGTTCCACTGCTAACCATAAGGTTTTTACTGGTCAATTTTTTTCTAGAGTGTATCACCAGATCCTCCTTCACAGTTTGTCTTAATCTGAAAGTTAACTTGAATCTTGTCAATCTTGCCTTATTGATATTTGAAATCCTGGTGGCACGGTGTCCAGCATCATGGGAATATTCAAGCCACCATAGTACCACAAAGTGACAGAGAAGTGATAGGGTATTACTATTAACCTTTTTTGTCAGAAGATAAGGGTCAAAGAAGTTCATTTTTCTAGGACCCATAGCTAGTAAGTGGCAGAACTGTGGCTTTGAATCCAGCTTTGTTTTATTACAAATGCTACATGTGTAATTTCACTTACTATACTACAATACATGGCTATAAGGGGAAAAAGGGTGGTTACTGAAGAAGACATAGAATAGTGATCATATTTAAAAGGATAAAATAAAGAGGTGAGAATAGAATCTTGGGATGTCATAATTTGAATTGTAGAAAGGGGAAGAATATTTCACAAAGTGAATGACAACAGATAAATAGAAAAGTGAGAGAAGAGTAGCATTTTGGAAATGTATTAAATAATATGTATCCGAGGGGAAGGGAGAGGGGTAAAAAAGAGGAGTTTATACCAAGGGCTCAAGTAGAAAATGTTTTGGAAATGATGATGGCAACACATGTACAAATATGCTTGATACAATTGATGTATGGAATATCATAAGAGCGCTAAGAGCCCCCGATAAAATCATTTTAAAAATAGTATGCTGCTTTTCTGAGATAATTGAATCATGCAGTAAATATGACAGCCATCCTCTCATCCAATAATAAACATATACATAACTAAAAATCAGAAACGAAATTTCCCACCGAAGGTTGCTTTACTCATTTAACTTTGAGCAGCATTGCTGAAACACTAAAAAAAAGAGTTTTGTAAAATAAAAGTGATTTTATAAAATCCATCATCTGCAAATACAGTGTTCAAAAATCCCTGCTTTATTATATTTAGATATTTTCCTTGGTTGTGCCTTCATGCTTTTTGCTGAATTGATGTTAAATATATATTGTGTTGACAATGATTTGGAAATATTTTTCTGTTTTATTCAAGTTAGAACTATTTTCATGCAATTAAACATAATAACAATAAATAAATAAATAAAAGAGTATGCATTAAGCACTTCATATTATAAATAGGGTAAGTCCTGACAATGCAACTATGAGCAAAATATAATTGTTCTCTCAATAAATATACTTATAAAATAAATCTCTTTTTAAAAAAAATCAAAGACAAACAGACTTTATTTTCCATTCCTAGGTTTCTTATGTGCCTTGGTGGTGTGCTGGTTATGGGTTAGGCTGAAGTCCACATAGTTGGCAGTTCAAAACCAGCAGCAGCTCCATGAGATAAAGGCTGGGCTTTCTACTTCCTTAAACTGCTACAGTCTCAGAAATCCATAGGGGGTGGCCATGAGTATTGGCCGGATGGCAGTGAGCTGTGTGTTTGCTTTAAGAGTTTTCTTATTATATTCTTATTCAATGATGTATTCACATGGACTTCAGTAAAGGCAATCTGAGGAAAAGTTGGGGTGCAAACAATCAACTGTCTTCCATGCATCACCACTGGTACTATTTATGCTATTCCCTCCCCCATCCCACATGCCTCCATCCACCTACCCTTCCAATATTCAGTGATACATTTTTCCCATTTCCTGTTACTTAGATAGAACCAGTTATGCTCCATTCAACCTCAATGTGAATGAATAAACATTATGCGAAATTTTGGTAGTAACTAACTGACCCAAGTTACCAGACTTAGAAGGACTTGCATAAATGGGAAGTTGTCAGAAAACAATACTATTTAGTTAGTGTTTTAATATATATATACACATGCATGTATATTGTTATTTTTATTGTCATATATATATGTAATGCCATTGTTTTATATGTAAAACTTGTAATTTTCAAACTATTCTATAAGTACTTTGAGTAAGTACCATGTTTTACATAAGCCATAGAGATACAGTTATTGCTGAGTTTTGATGGAGGTAAGTATATGTTCAATATTGACTGATTATTGACTTAACTTTATCCTAATTCTATTTTATGAATAAAAAATATGTATATTTCTTATCTTTACCAAATATTAGAGAAATTTGTAATTCTATTTTCCCTGTAGTAATAATTTCCAAACCCAAATTTTGGATATTATAGTAATTTCCTTTTTTATATATAAAAACTTTATCCATGAAAGGATTAAAACAATAAACTTTCTAATGCACTCCATCTTTCCTTCTGTCAAGGAAGGGCTTATGTTTTTTAAGTGCAGAGTGTTGAATTAGACCAAATGCATGTTTTGTCCTTTAGAAATGCAGATCACTGTAAGTATATTTGTTGAAGGCACTGTTGGAGGTTGGGCATAGGAAAGGAAGGCACTCTGCTCACTATATCTTAAAAATCCTCTTGACTATCTGTACACAGTAAGACAAATTCAACCATTCCTTTTTTGCAGTGTTTCCTTTGTACTCAGTAGGAGCTTTCTCTGCAGGAGGATTCCTAGCTCAGTAGAGCCTGGAATAAGAATGAAAAATCTTTCACTCCTGCAGGCATATCTGCAGACTCAAAGACATAAGAAAAATTAGAAACAAGGAATTCATCATGAAAATACCTGATTTAGTTTGAAAATTGCTGAAACTTATTGCAAAAATTAAACCATAATCTTGTATGGAAAGATATGTCCCCAAATCAAAGTCTTTGGGGGATACTAAAGTCTTCCAGAGATACCTCAGCCTTCTGGGGTTACCAAAGATCAGAGAACGGGGCTTATCATTTGGAGGCGCAAAGTAGTTGATCCCTGAATGAGTATCTTGTCCATCTTGAGAGTTATCTATAGGACCCCTTCTCCTGTAAGCATCTCTCTCCTTGGCCTCTCTTGGCCTGAATGTTTGAGGCACGGGACCCTTGGATAGAAAGAGGAATTGTTAAGGGAAGGGTATGTTTGACATGAATTTTGCATTTGCCATGTATTATGCACTATGTCCAGGAGATCATTATCTCAGTTCTCCCAGCAACCTTTTGGGCTAAAGATTATTTCTCTGTTTACAAATGAGTAAATTCAATTTGCACAACTAGTTGAACAAACAGCTCGTCCAAGGCCCCAAATGTTGCAGACTGCACTTGAATAAGATATCTGGTTTCAGATTTTTTATCATAACATGGAAGCCCCCTTATACCTTCATACTTTTACTAAGGGTTAGTCCAAGAAGAGAAATAGTAAATTCTCTGATATGTCTGAAGTAACTTATTGGTTAGGTGAGAGTACAACAATGAAATAAGTGTAACTTGTTCTATAAAGAAATGTCCCATTGAGGTACTCTGAGCCTAATCTAATTTAATGAAGCCTGTTCTGCAGAGGACTTTGTGAATAGCAAGAACTTTCATGGAGCACCACGAAGAGCTGTACTATCTGAACATTCTATATCTCCTGCTGACTTATAAAGGAGGCATTTATCCCATTTCCAACCTCTAATCAATATTGCTTTTAGAAGCCTCTAAAGTTTTCCTTTGGAAATGACTCAGCACCTAATACACGTTTTTCCGTAAGGTTCTATAAACCCTTTGCCAAATGGACAATTATAGCAAACGTGGTTGCTCTCACTTGAGTGAGTCTGCAAGGCATGTATTACCTCACTGCCCCTAAAACATAATATCAACTCAAGACAGACAAATAATATTTTCCATTCATCCACTGAGTACTTTTATTTTGCAGTTTTATCTGCTATCCAAATGCTACTTGTTTACTGGGCACTCATCTTTTCTCTGCATGAACTGCCCTTGCAATAAAGAAAACCCAGGATTTTGACAGTGCATGAAGATTTGGTTTTGATTTGAAAGCAACTCAAGATTTCACTTTGATTCCCTCCTCTTAGATGCTTATATTTCATACAAAGCCATAATGCCAAATGTGGCTGAACTGTGAGCATCTCTCTCCTTTATAGATAGAAGCAGAAATATCTCCTGAGAAGCCCACCAACAATAAATTAATCTCCGAGTTTGTCAAGGGATTTTCTCAGAGTAATAAATGATCTGATACGATTGGAATTGCTGACACCTAGTCAAAGCAATATAAAAAGGGAACAGTCTATTGACTCTTCTGAGCATTTCACTTTAGAAATAACATTCAATAGATGTCAAAGGGTAAAATGAAAGCATCATCTTTTTCACTTGCCAAATGACAAAGATGCTCTATTTAGGAGGAACTGAAAGGCCCATCTGCCCACAAATCTCTCCCCCACAAACATGCCAGGTTTCCTGACACTCTGCCATTACCTTCACCTCTCACAATTCCTGTTGGAGTGAAATAGAGTCATCTCACTCAATTACCTGTTTGCATTAACAGTGATGGTTAGGTTAGGTATCTCTGTTCTGTGTTACACTGATACCCAGCTCTTCATTCTCTGTTGACATTCATGATTCTGCATTGCAATTGTTTATATTCTGATGCATACTATACTCTTAGATTATTGCAGAAACAAATGAATTAGACATTGCATTTCCAGTGTACAGAGCCATAGCCAATGCCTTCTAAGTGGTACTTCTATTGTAAATGTTCCATAAATGAATGACTAAATTAATAAAAAAGGAAGGATCAAATGAATTACAGAGACAGGCAGTTATTTATGCTATCCAGCCATTCTCAGAGCAAAAAGGATGCCCCTCTAAAACAGAGATGCTAACATATAGTTTTAAAATTAATGTAGCCTAGATAGGAAATTTTTTGACATATAGTATAAAACAGCCTAGGTTTAAGTCATATGAGAAAATTGGTTGCCAACACGTGAAAACCAGATGTCACATTTGTAAACACCTGTATCTCTCCAGTTCATAGAAAGTCTTAGGATTTGATAATAAACCAAAACAAAACAAAATCTCCATCTTTTGCTTAGTTTATGTTAATGGGGCTAGAATAATTTGGAAAATATATCAATAATGGTTACATATAATCACTGGCACTGAATTACACATGTAGAATTTGGTGAATTGGAAAATGTTTTGTTGTATATATTTTGCCTCAATTAAAATACTAATAACAACAATAATAATTATTACACTAATAACAATGAGTATATGGAAGAAGAAAATATTATAAAATTGATTGTGACAATGATTGCATAACTCTCCTTGGCCTGACTGAACTACTGAACTTTATGATATGTGGATGAAGTGCCAATAAAACTGTTTTTAAAAATAAAATCTCTAAAGTCACTGCCATTGAGTTGATTCCAACCCATAGAGACCCTATAGGAAAGAGTTGAACTGCCCCTGTGGGTTTCCAAGGCTATAAATATTTATGGGAGTAGAAAGCCTCATCTTTCTCCCACAGTGTGGCTGATAGATTTGAACTACTGACATTGTTGTGACCCAACTCATAATCCACTATGTACAGTACTACAGCTCCTTAAAATTCTGCTTAGCAATAACCTGTTGTCCCCTTTATGGGGGCATGGAGCTCTCCCTGACTTCTTTCATTATCTTGTTAGCTGCTTGACCAATATAACTATTTGAGATTGTACAATAAAATAAGAGAATACAAGACAAGTATGCCATTGATGTAGATTACAAATGAGAGAAAATGGTCATGAGTTGTAAGGACATTAGTGAATTTGAAACCAAAGTGAGAACTACCACCACTACATGAGAACACTAGGTATCAGAAATAAATAGCAGTGCTAAAAAAATTACTTCATAATGTTTTTAATAATCAAACTTGTAAAGAGATTGGTCCATAGGTCCAGGTGTTAAGAATGCTCTTCCTTTGTAAATCATGATATAATATTTAGAATAATGAAGGACTTCACACAAAAAACATGATTTTCACTAAAAACAAGGTTTCAGTTAATGTGGGGGCTGAAAATAAATAAAGTGACTCAGATGATGGTGTTTGCTCAATTAAAGAACCAATCAGTAATTTTCTTTTCATGCACCCTGGGATAAAAGTTTACTTGTTCCATTCACATGCAAATCCATTATTACACAAAGAAAGAAATTCAAACGTTATGTATTCTAATACTAGGAGTATAACATGCCAAGTGAATTTTTCTAAAGCTTTTGTTTGAGCTATTGTACAATAAGACAGATGTTTCTATTCATCTAGGGTTTCTTAGTATCTTTCTTTTTCATTCTTTACTTTGTTTTTCTTTCTTTCAGGGTACTGGTGAGTGTGATTACAGCCAAGTGTCTTCACAAATCATATTCAAATTAGAAAAAAAAACTTCCTTCTAATTATCATTGACAAATGTAAAGTGTTTCTACAACAATGTTAGATTTGATAACCCAAATGTTTACTAGAAGCAACAGGCACTTTGGAAGCCATTTCGACAAATTGTTTTCAAGCCTTTTTGGCATAAAAATATCACCAAACGGTGGCAAACTGAAAAGCATGAAAAAGAAAGTGAAGAAGGTAAGTTTCCAACAGCTAGATTTGGGGTACTTCCACGCTTCATTAACTCCAGTACAATGTTTACTAGAGTACTAAACACACTATATATTTCCATGGGTAAGTGATCAAATGACTTTCTCATTACTCTCAGTAGCTATACAAAACAAGAAATTAGGGGCAGGTACATAAAATTGTGTGAGATAATAAAACATACATTGATGTATAGAAGAAAATAAATTAAAATTCTGGAATTACTTAAAAATATTTGATATTCAACTTCCCATTGTTTTCCATCTCCTCAACCAAAGCTAACAAGGGTTTCTTTAATTCGGTAAATAAAAAGCTAGCCCACACAATTGTATTCTTAAGACCTGCTGGAGAAAGGGTCATCTTTAACAATATGATTATGATTAAAATATTTGAATCTACAATGTTTTAATAATGTTATTGAAGAAGATTCTACTTGTGGTGGCTAAGGTGATCAAAATTCTTTCAAAGTTCCAGATATTTACTGAGCACCTCCTATGCACTAATGAATTGAGAAATAGTAATTATTGAGCATTCAGTAGGTCTGAAGCACTTTTATAAACCCTTTATATGTATTTTTCAACATATGTCAATAACCATCTTGTTAGGTAGCTATAATTACACAATTTCACAATATGAAAATTAAATCTGAGAGAGTTTCTGAGTTGCTGCAAAACTTAAAAATAGTATGTTAATACAAGTCTCTCAAACTCCAAAGCCCAATTTCATTCTATTTGATTACACTTGCTCACACTATGTTCAATCGTGTCCATTGTTTTCAGTTTGAGGGTGTCATTTGCCACGTACTGATGCTGAAATTTGCAGAGAGACATTCACCCTTGTTATATGCACTGTAACGAGAATCTGCTCTAAACGACAAAAGACATGCTTGGATTAGATGAAGTGGTCTGGATGGGAGCTACCATATATGATTCTAAATTGTAAGAAAAATTTGGCCTTTTGCCTTTTTTGTCAGAAGAAACTCCTTATACCAAGGAAGTTCAAATGACCATTACCTGGCCAAATCCCAAAGCATGGGTTTTTAACTTTTAGTGTTATGAGCCAGAATTATTCCAGAAATGCAACGAAATTTAGAAAACTTCATAATCATACCACAGCTGCCTTTTCTCAAGGTTGTAAATCCTCTTTTTACTCACTTGCAAAATAAATGGATGATGACCAACAGATATAATAAACTAAAATCACATAAGAAATATCTACAGAGATTTGTAAAGATGATGGTTTGTCATAAAAACAACAAAAAATTGTTTCATCTTATCTTATTTTATCCTTGAGAATATCAGAATCTTCCTTCAATCATCTTCTGCAGTACAACTCTTCTGAGATTTGTCTAGAACTACATTCTCTTAAGTTGGCAATGTGTTATGATAGAACAAATGCATACTAGAGACTAGACAACTGAGTTCAAATTCTACTACTTGTTTGAGACTCAAAGTCATAGCTAATAAATTCCTAATCTCTGAAAGAAGAATAACCTCTGTTTCACAGGGGATTATGCACAATAAACAAGATCTTGTCGTCCTTTTCAAGTATTATCTTTTTCACCTCAGCAGTTTCTCTTCATATCAAAGCTTATGAGGAGAGGTCAGCATATAAAACAGATCATTGGAGAGGTGCACAAGGCCATTCAGGAGGAAGTGGAATTGGAGGGGAAGTTTTACAATCACTATGATTGTATTTATAAAGTCTCTATATTACCACAACATGCACTGCAGCAATTATTTTGTTTATATCATTAATATAAACAAATATTTTGTTTATGCCATTCATAGAAATATTGTTTATATTAACAGTTGTAAAGTAAGTTTGAATTACAGACCACTGAAAAGAAGATGGGAAGCAATTCTGATTGCATCTTCAATAAAACTGGACTTTTCCCCCACTTTTTTAAACTGCAAGTGTGTGGTGGTAAGAAATGTAATAAGTACTACTATGTTTTAGTGCCTGTGCTGGTTGATTTTATGAGTAAACTTGGTGTTGAGCTTCTTGGTCAAATACTAGTCTGGATGTTATTATGAATGTTTTCACAGATAATTAACCCTTGAACTAGTTGGCTTTAAATAAAGCAAATTATCCTACAAAGTAGTTGAACCTCATCCAACCAATTGAAAAGCCTTAAGACTAAAATCTGGTTTCACAAAAGAAATAAAATCCGGCCTCAAGACGGTACTCTAGATGTCCTGCTCAATTACTCAGTTTACCACACTTCTGGGAGGCAATTCATTCGTCAGTCAATTTTTCTCTCTGTATTTACTTATACATTATAGCATTGCTGTAGGTTGCCATTCAACGGAATCTGACTCATTGCAACCTCAAGTGTACACTGCTAAAGAGTAAATTCTGCCTCCTCCTGATTATAGCAACCCTATAGGACAAAATAGAGCTTCTCTATGGATTTCTGAGACTGTAAATCATTATGGGAGCATCTACAAAGGAACTGATGGTTTTGAACTGCTGACTTTTCCATGAGCAGTCAAATGTATAAGCCACAACATAACCAAAACTTGTGTTCGAACAGCCAACCTTCTGACTAGTGGTAGAGTGGTTATTTGTGACACCCAGGGACTCCTAAACACACACACACACACACACACACACACACACACACACACACACACATACAGAGGCTTAAAAACTATCCTGGAAAAGGTCCATTAGCTTTTATACCACTTTCCCAGGAACTGTTTGAAATCCTTAGTTCAAGATAAAATGAAATTCAAAAAAATGAAATTGGTCTATGGAATATTTGAAGCCCCTTGTGCATAAAGGTTGTGTACCACTACTCTAGAATAATGACTCCAGAGAAACTTTTCTCAAAATAATCCTTTGTATTGCCCCCACAATAAGTCGCTTCTCTTGGAGCATCACAATATACCTTAACATAAAAAAGATCCAAAAAATCATATGGCATGAAAAGGTTTACAATAAGAAGAAAACTGATCATTTTAAAACCATTTTCCAAATGTATTTAACTACATGAAAAAAATTAAAATTTTTCTCCAAGCATTTTTAAACTTTTGGCAAATTGCTATCCCATGGCACACATTCAGATATTTTCAAGAGTATAAAAGTAGATCCAATTTCCCAATAAAAATACTATTAGGGTCACAATAATTTGCTGAAACTACTTTTTCTCTGCCTTATTGGGCAAAACTGTCCTTAAAGAACATGCTATATTTTTTGATAGCC
>NW_022109980.1:1449807-1459675 GCF_000313985.2 Echinops telfairi | reverse complement strand
AAATATGCTATATTAGGTAATTTTTCATTCATTTTGAGGGATAAGCACAAGCAAAGACAGCACCAAACTGAGCCATTGAGCCACGAGACAATTAAAAAAGATTACAGTGCCTCACGCGCACAACTATACCATAAAAAGGATAGATCTTTGAAAATATGACTGCCCTTTGGAAGTCAACTCCAAAGATTAGGCACACTTAAAACCATATTTTATGTATCTGGCAGACATTGCCAAATTGGCACCTTAAAAATCCAAAGAAACTGAAAATAAATGATCTCCCAATTCCTAGTTCCAATGTGTATTTCTGCATGCGTATGATAGTACACGTAACCAAAGATAAGCCAATTCAACAATATCTAAACGTAAAATTAAGTGACATAGACTGTATTTTACAAGTTATACAATCTATTCTTGCTATCCTTTTCCAAACTATTTCATGATCTTAATTAAAAAATATAGTAGAAGATAAAATCAATGTGCAGAAACCCATCCACATTCTGATTGATTTTTCCATCATGCATTTTATCATAAATATTTACTTTTTGGTATACTTCTATTTTCAGATTGTACCTCAAAGGAAAAAAAAAACAGTTCCTATTCTATTTGATAAAGTAGATTTTGTTAGTCCTAAATAATTCTACTCCTAGAGTTAGGTAAAACCCCAAGATACTAATATACTGGGATTTGATGAGCAAGTCTTTGCTTATTCATAATGAAATCAGTCTAAAGCTTTGTTTAAAAACCTTAATAATTTTTGCCCAAATGTTCCTTTCTGTTCTGAGTGATAAAGTCTCCTTAATTGGAGCAATTGGCAAATGGGAATGCTATTTTAAGCAACTGCGAAAGAGGATTAGTTACCTGAGCTAATGAGTAACTGGACAATTTTACATATAAACAAGATGTTAACTTGTTTCTTGATGGAAAGAGAGACCAAAACAGGATAAAGTGAAAGTTACTGTGATTCATAAAGCAACAGGGGGTGGTAAGTGAGGTGTTAAGATCATTCTCTTCTTTTATATTTCCTACTACAAATTTCTCCCTCAAAATATTTTCTTTCCTTCCTCTTCTCCAGCTTATAAATAAATGCATAGTAACAGTAATGAACATTACAAATTGTGAGGAGAGAATAGCTCTGACTGTTATGGTAAAGGGTATGTGTCAACTTGGCTGGGCCATGAAGCTCAATGGTTAGTTATGTCGTGATGTAATTTGGCAATTATGTAGTGATATAGTCATTGTTCATTTTGTAATCTAATGTAGCCATCCTCCATTTTTGCATAATGCCAATTTTCAAATAATGATCTAATCTTTGGAACCTAACCACATTAGTAAGTGAGGAAAGGGTATATGGTTTTTAAACAGGCATCTAGTTCTTTGAAAATCAAAGTTAAACCCTAATAATAAGATGGCAAAAGTTATTTTAGATGTCTTTTTTAATATTTCTCTAAACATTTTTTAATCATTTTATTGGGGGCTCTTACAGCTCTTATAACAATCCATACATCAATTGTATCAAGCACATTTGTGCATATGTTGCAATTATCATTTCAAATCATTTTCATTCTACTTGAGCCCTTGGTATCAGCTCTTCTTTTGCCCCTCCCAATCCTACCCTCACACTCTTGTGACCCATTGATAAATCATATATTTTTTTTCTTATCTGACATTGCCACTGTCTCCCTTCACCCATATTTCTGTGGTTTGGCCCCCTGGGAGTGGAGGTGTGTGTTACTTACACATTAATCATAGCAATCGGTTCAGTGCCCCCTTTCTCTCCCTTCTCTGCCCACCATCCCCCTACCTCATGATATCTCTGTTCCCATTACTGTTCTTGAGAGGTTTATCTGTCTTGGACTCCGTGTGTCTAGAACTCTTATCTGTACCAATGTACATGATCCTGTCTAGCCAGATTTGCAAGGTACAACTGGGGTCATGATAGTGGTGGTGGGAGGAGCATTAAAGAACTAGAGAAATATTGTATATTTCATCTGTGCTATACTGCACCCTGGCTTTCTCATTCCTTTCTTGTGACCTTTCTGTGTGGGATGTCTAATTGTCTACAAATGGCCTTTGGGTCTCCACCCAAACCCTCCTCATTTGCACCAATATGATTTTGTTTTGGATCTTCTGGTGCCTGATACTTGATCCCGATGACACCTCATGATCATAAGGGCTGCTGTGCTTCTTCCATGTGGGCTTTGTTGCTCCCTCGCTCAATGACTGCTTGTTTAATTTCAAGCCTTTAAGACACCAGATGCTATATCTTCTCATAACTGGGAACCATCGGCATTTTTCACTACATTTGCTTATGCACCCATTTTTACTTCAGTGATTTTGTTAGGAAGGTGAGCATCACAAATGCCAGGTTATTATAACAAAGTGTTCCTGCATTGAGGGAGGGCTGGAGTACATGCCAAATGTCTGTCTGCTACCAAAATACTTAACATATAAATTGCAGGAGACTCTTTAATAAATAATGTGAGAGACTACAGAAAGTCCATGGGAAAGTACCAGTATCTTTTCATTTCCTTTTTCACCAATAATTATTTTCATAGTTATTCTTTTTTGTTGTTTTTTTTAAACATCTTTTTAATTTTATTTTATTGGGGCTCTTACAACTCTTATCACAATCCATACATATATCTATTTTGTCAAACACATTTGTACATATGTTGTCATCATCTTTTTCAAACATTTTCTTCCTACTTGAGCCCCTGGCATCAGCTCCTCATTTTACCCTCCCTCCCCAACCTTGCCTTTCCATGCCCCCTTAATAATTTATAAATTATTCTTTTCTTTTTTCATATCTTACACCAATTGCTGTCTCATTTCACCCACTCCTCTGCTGCCCATCTCCCTGGGATAGGGGCCATATGTCCATCATTGTGATCAGTTCCCCCTTACTCCCCTCCCACCATCCTTACCCTGCTAGTGTCGCTGATCCCCTTATTGGTCCGAAGAGGCTTATCTGTTCTGGATTCCCTGTGTTGGGAACTCCTATCTGTACATGTTCTGATCTAGCCAGATTTGTAAAATAGAATTGGGGTCATGGTAGTATGGGAAGAAGCATTAAAGAACTAGAGGAAGGTTGTGTGTTTCATCAGTGCTATACTGCACCCCAAATGGCTCTTCTCTTCCTTGTGGCCATTCTGAGAGGGGGTGTCCAAATGACTATCCTCATTCCCATTGATATGTTTTGTTTGTTTGTTTGGGGTCTTTGATGCCTGAGCCCATCCACACCTCATGATCATAGAGCCTGTTGTGCTTCTTCCATTTGGGCTTTGTTGCTTCTCAGCTAGATGGCCACTTGTATATCTTCAAGACTTTAAGACCCCAGATGCTATATCTTTTGATAGCTGGGCACCATAAGCTTTCTTTACCACATTTGCTTATGTACTCATTTTGTCTTCAGTGATCATGTCAGGGAAAGTGAACATCACAAAGTGCCGTGCTAGTAGAACAAACTTTTCTTGCATTAAGGGAGTACTTGAGTGCAGGCCCAATGTCCATCTACTACCGTAATACATTTTAAATAAATTTATGTACATAGCTCTATTCCCCTATCATTGTATATAAATGTATTTACATATATACATGCCCGGATTTAGAAATCCATAAATGTCCTATGCCTCCCACTTCTTTCCTCTATTTCCTTTTACTTTGCTCCTGTCCCACTATCATGTTCGGCCTTCATTCAGGTTTTAGTAATTCCTCTCAGCTACATTACCCTTAATTGAGCCGCCCCAAGCATCCTAATATCTCCTTGCAATCAATTTTAGATCACTTATTCTTCCCTTGTCCCTGGGTTTGTTGGCAACCCCCTCATTTTCCTTCATCTCTCTGATAAAATGATTAGTTAAAAAATAATAGTAATTCTTATTCTTTTTTAATTAATCATTTTATTAGCATGTTCTTAAAAATCTTGTAATAATCCATAATTCAGTAGTATTAAGCACACTTGTACATATGTTGCCATCAACATTTCCAAAGCAATTTCTTTCTACTTGAGCCCTTGGTATCAGCTCCTCTTTTTTTTCACCCTCCCTCTCCCACCCTATTACCATCGAGAATCCTTGATCAATTATATATTATTATTTCTTGTCTTACACTTTCTGTTGTTTCCCTTCACCCATCTTTCTGTTATTTGTCCCCCTGTGGGGTGGCTATATATTCAACCTTGTTATGGGTTCCTCCTTTAGCCCCCTTCCCCCCACCCCCCAATGCCCCATCATCCTCCCATATTCATGATATCACTAATCCCACTACTGTTCCTGAGGGTTTTATTTGTACTGAATTCCATATGTTGAAAGCTCTAATCTGTACAAATGTGTGTACTCCAGTCTAGCCTGATTTGTAAAGTAGAACTGAATTATGGTAGTGGGGGGAGGAAGCATTTAGGAACTAGAGGAATGATGTGTGTTTCATTGGTGCTATATTGTACCTTGTTGAATTGTCCCTTCCTTGTAACCCCTCTGTGGGGGTGTGTCTAATAATCTACAGATGGGCTGTGGGTCTCCACTCCAACCCTCCTCTTTCATATCAATATAATTGTTTTGGCTCTTATGATACCTGATACCTGCTTCCATCAACACCTCATGATCACACCGGTTGGTGTGATTCTTCCATGTGGGCTTTTTGCTTTCCTGCTAGATGGCTGCTTGTTTAACCTCAAGCCTTTAAGGCCCCAGATGCTATATCTTTTGATTGCCAGGCACTGTCTGCTTTTCCACCACATTTGCTCATTCACCCATTTTGTCTTCAGCGGTCATGTCGGGAAGGTCAGTATTAAAGTATGACAGGTTATTAGAACAAAGTGTTCTTGTGCTAAGGGGCGCCTAGAGTAGAGGCCCAAAGTCTGTCTGCTATCTAATTCTTAACATATAAACATATGTAAATTGGATTCTATCCCTTTCATTATAAATGAGTATATTTACATATATACATGCCTATAGCTATACCTCTATAAATAGCGTTTGCCTCCTATTTCTGTCCTCCATTTCTTTTCACCTTCTTTCTATCCCACTCTCATGCTCACCCCCCAGTCAGCTCTCAGTAATTCCTCTCAGATACATTGCACTTGATCAAACCACACCAGGCATTATATACCCTCCTCACTATCCATTTTAGATCTCTTGTTTCTCCCTTATCTCTGAGGGGTTTTCTTGCTCCACACTCCCCCTCCTTGCCCCTTCCTCTCCCATGTCCCCTCAAAATCACAGATCCCTTTATTTTCTCCTCAGAATTGTTCACCCTGCCTATTTTATATAGATAGACATAGGGCAAAAGAATAATAAAAACAAACAAACAAAACAAAATCAACAACCACAAAAAAAACCAATAGAGACATTCCTGGTCTGTCTGCTGACCCTTATGTATGTTTTTGATCAAGTCTGATGGGGTGCTAAGCTTTGTTCCCTGAGTCAGAAGTCTATTTTCAGGATTCCTGGGGGACTGGGTCACTTTGCCCCTATCCTGCCCGGTCGCACTCCCTTCACCTTTCACCCCACTGTGCATGAGGCGACCAGGCACACTTTCCACACAGTGTCTCCAGTGCTGTCCCCAATAGCACTGTGGGTCAGTGAGGGAATGTCATGTCTCCTGGTCGAGCTGGCCCTAAAGTCCTTTTTGTGTACTGGCTGCTCTGAGCAGGGATGTCATCCCCGCAGTGGGCCATATGAGGTTTTCTCTCTCTCTCTCCCGCCCTTCCTCCCTCCCTCTTAGTTCATACCCATGTGGTCTGGATAGACCCACCTCTCTCCCTGGGCTATATCTTCAGTGCTGTCCTCTATATTACCTTCTACTGGCTAGGGGGTCAACATAGCTCAGCTTGGGCCCAGCCCCATCATCCTCTCAGGTAATTTCCCTATAATTTTTTAAGTTCTCTCATAATTTTGACAAATAATTGGTGCCAAACTAATGAATACTATCTCAAAGGATAGTAGTCTCTGCCAAATATAAGAGGGCTTCAAAAAGTTCCTGGAAAGTGGAATTAAAAGATAATGGTATGCTTTCATGACTCTTTGAAGCCCACTCATATCTGGCAAAGCAAGTACAGTATAGTTCTAACCATCTGCTAGCAGCTTACATAAATAATAATGCATTTCTTTGGAAATTGAATTACTCTGTATTCAACATTGGAAATCATTCAATAAGTCTATTGTGTTCAATGTATTATCCTAAACATATTTAGAAGTAAGAGGACAAAGATATGGCTTTCTCCATTACTAATTAACTACACCTACTCCTAACTTATTAACAATTCCATTATCTGAAATTTCTCCTCTAAGTCAATGGGACTTTGCCCAGAGGTCAGAGGGGAGTCAGTACCAGAGGGGATCCAGACACCTTCCCTAGGGTTCCAGGAAGAAGGATCTGGGTAGTCAGTGCACACCCAAGCCAGCACCATCCGATAGGCCAGCTCTATCTCAGGGGAACAAGCAAGCATAGTGGCCTGGGCAGGCTAGGAGTTCTGTAAGAACTCACAGGAGACCAGCAGTCTTAGTGCCAAATTGCCCTGAGCAACAGCAAGGCTTTCGGGAGCAAGGGGAGGAAATAGAAAGTGCCAGGAAACAGGAGAAACAGTCTTTGGGGAGAAACTGACACCACAGAAAGGAGGTAGTAGTCCTTCCTATATATGCCTATTCACCCTGAGAGACTGGAACTGGTAAAGGGAGACAATGGAACCCCAGTGGTTTTAGGGGATGCATTTCCTAGGGATGCAAAAAACAAACTGGCTATCCAGGGTAGAAGAGAGACAGGTGTTTGGGTTTTTTAAAGAAATACATAGCGAGGCTAAGGGGTTCTAGGAAGGAAAGGGGCCCTTTAAGGGACAGAAAACCCACAGGGTCGGGTGGAAGAGGAGGTGGTAACCTCTGGTTTGAGGGGAATACAGGATGGAGGGGTTGGGAGAGCTTAATTGATTTGTGAACCAGGGAGTTTTGGAAGCCACTGTGATTTTCAGTATCTTCTGCCACTTCTCGCTGAGCATTATCAAAGCCATGTTTACCAGTAGGCTGCTACAGGTGTAAGGTAGGAAAGTACCATATATACTCATGAATAAGCCGAGTTTTCCAGCACATTCCTAATGCAGTTTTTGTGATAAAATTAGGTGCCTTGGCTGATACTCGGGACAGCTGTATATACTCGAGTATATACAGTAAGTATTTTTTACATAATGCCAATTTCCACATCATAATCTAGTCCTTCGCATCGAACCGTGTCGCCACAAGAGGAGCAGGTGCACTTGCTCTCCCACACTCACAAAGGTGTGCCTTGTCTCCTTGCCTTTATTTTCAATTCTTTCTGTCTAGAATAACATCTTTTCCTACACCTGTCAACCAACAAAATATTATTTTTATTCAAATGTTATAAATACAGCTAAAGCCCAACCCTTCCATCTCTCCTTTTCCTCAGAAGCAAGCATTATGCATATAACATAACCATTTGCAGTAGGGAGTTTCTAAAGTGGCCCCTAGTTAGTCCATCTTTCTCATGTTTCTGACTTGATATCATCCCTTCTCCTTGAGTGTGCATTTGACTTACTGATTCATTTCCATCAAATAGAATACAGCAGAGGTGATGGGAAGTCTGTCTGACATGAGGTTACCAAATAAACCACAAACCCCACCAAGAAACACTATGATGCTATATCTCAATCTGTCGCCCATCATTTGCCCTGGAAAAGTCATTTTCCGTGTTATGAGCATTCATATGGCAAGACTCATATGGCATGGTGAGGAATCGAGGCCCTTAAGCGAACATCTTGTGAAGAACCTGAGCTTGCCAATCACCATGTAAGTGCATTTCAGAATGAATCATTCAGCCTTGGTCTAGAGGTGAGTGCAGCCCCTCATCAGAACTTGACTGTGCCTTCTGAGAGACCCTAAGCCCGAGTCAGCAACTAAACTGTACTTGAACTCTTGACCTACAGTAACTGAGATAATACATGTTTTTTTTTAATGTGGTTAACTATGTTTTAAGGGTAATTCATTGCCGATTACTTCATTCTCTCACCGAGGAAACTCTCGATTCTTTATAGTTTATCCACATAACCATCTGTGTACCTGTATTTCTTGCACGTGCTCCAGAGTGGCTTCGAGGTCGATACTTGAAAAAGCTATTGCTATGACAAAGGGTCTATGCATCCCAACTATGCCAAACCAAACTCGAACTCACTCCCACGGAGCAGCCCTGGAGGACAGCGTAGAACTGTCCCTGTGACTTTCCAATGTTGTAAATTTGGTCAAAGGTCACAGCTTAGCCCCGGGCAACCCCACAGAGAATGAATCAGGGAAATGAATGTTCGGGTTTCATTCTTTGCCTTTTCCAGTACATCCTCTCCGATAAGCTTTTTTGATGAAAGCAACTAGAGCTAATGAACAAGGATGTCCACTGATGCAGTCGACACCAGTCAGTCCACTGGGGAAGGTTAAAGAGTGTAACTGCAGGGGTAAACAAGCTATCTAGCAAACCTAATCCCTGTTGTCCCTCACCATAATCTGATTTTTGTCATTCATCCAGGTGAAAACATAGTATCCCCAACATAGGGAACACATAAAATCCTATCAGCAAGTTTAACAACTTGGTCTGATATCAACGTTTCTACATTCTTACCTGAAAGCAACAATTTTAGCTGCCACCTTAATTCAATATACAAAGTAATAAGGATGATTTGAGTAATTGTGATGCCACTTAGTGTCAAGGATTATAAAGATACAGTGCACCCTCAGCAAGGAAATTATTCCTGCGTTTCTCAAATACATCAATAATTCAATTCCAGAATCCTATTTCAAGACAACTTCCTGAATTAACTTCTGGTACCAATTATTGTCTCATCAAAGACCCAGCTGAAAACAGATGGCACATTAGAATTAGAGTAATAAAGATAATTATTTGTAAAGATTGAACATGATATAGTGGAGAGGGAGGGAGAGAGAGATAGAGAGAGAACGTACCTTAAGTCTATTACCACCTCTAGGTCCAAAAGTGATAAGGGAAGAGAGTAGAAATAAGAATTAAGGAGCAAAAATGTAGACAGAGCGGTCTCGAGCGTTTTGCCTAGGCAACCTACAGGGAAGGAAGGAAGGAGGGGAATACAACCCTGGCTTTACTCCCTTTTAATTCTTTGCTAGTTTCCAACTGGAGGACTAGGGACTCACTGATGTAGTCCATATATACTAGCTTCCTGAAGTAAGAAGGAGGCGGAAACCAAATGCAGAAATGGAAAATATCTGGTACATCAGATGCTTAATATTGGCCAATCGTATGGCTTTGACAATGTATCTTATTGCTTGTCTAAATAATATTTCCCTTTTACTTCAGTAACAGAAATGCTTTTACATTTTATGATTATTCATATTTGCTTACCTGTGATTTTCCTAGTTTTTTCTCTTATATTTAACTCTCAAGACTTAGCTCATGTCCAACTTTATATTTGCCAGATGCTCTGTCCTTTGTGGTCCACTCCAAGTCTGCAAAACACAGTAATTGCTTAGCAGCACTTGATCGAACCCATTGACTCAGAACTTTGTCGACCCAATGGGGGCTGTGTGTATTTGTCATAAAGTTGATGTTACTCATGTTGACCTCATGTGTGCTGAGTAAAACTGCACTCCCTAAGATTTTCAAGCTGTGACTTTTCATAAGCACTGCCAGCCATTTCTGCTTCTGAATCTCTGAGTGGGTTTGAAGTACCATTCTTTTAGTTAGTAGTTGAGTGTGCAATGTTCCACGTTATGTTCATTCAGTCAAGTTTGTTAATTGTGTCATACGAATCTGTATTTGTTTAGTTTTTTGTTTGGTTTGTTTTTGTTTTTATGACTTAACCAACTAGGAGAGAGGTGTTGAAAGATCCTATCACATCTACAGA
>NW_022109980.1:1440283-1449019 GCF_000313985.2 Echinops telfairi | reverse complement strand
CAGTGGCTTCTCTTTTCAGGATTCTGTTTTTCCTTTGAAGGCTCTTTACAGTTTCTCATCTTAGATCTATAATTTCACTATGCTGTGCCCATTTCTCTATTTATTTTTATTTCTCTAGCTTAGAATCTGTTAGATTAATTATTTTTACTAGTACCTTCCATCACTTTTGGGATATTCTCAGCTATTATCCCCTTAAATTCTACTTCTAGACAATTCTCTTCCTCATTTATTAAGCTGAGTAAGGAATTATACCCACCAACCCCCACTTCAAAGATGGAATTAAAAGAAAGAGTTTTCTTGCTCTAAATGAGTACGCCTTTAAACATGGGGGGGGGCGGACAAGAGAGATATGAAGAAAGAATAAAACTGAAGAAAACTACAATGTTGAATCCTGATTGACAGTCGTAGACCTTGTTTTTTATTTAGGTCATATTCAATGGTCTCTGACCCTGGGAGACCTCATGTAGAACGGAATACATTATTGCCTGGTTCTGCACCAGCCCTGCACTTAGTCCAACGAAATAAGAAAATCCCTGCCCAGAAAGGGAAAATAAATGGTAACAGCTTGTCCCTGCTCCAGGAATGGTATAAAGACTATCAATAATAGTAAAGGAGGTGAGCATTGTTATAGCTTCCTGTGCAGAAGGATTTCTAACAAATTGAATAAAACTTTGTCTGATCAAAGATTGAACATCACTATAACTAGTGGCTCTCAGGAGCAACAACAACGGAAGTGTGGATCGTTTGCTTTTTTAAAGTAAAATTGCTGAGTGTATTCCTGGCTCTTGTCATCTAAAATTAAGTGTTACTAGCAAAGATATTAAAAGGTGTTTCTAAAACACAATCACATTCCCACACTTCAGACATTATATTTGAACTATATTCTAACAACTGCATTATAATCAGGTTACATTAGCCTGTTTTATATTTAAGACATACACAAACTTCAACTAATTGAAGAAAATTTGTGATATCAAAAGGAGGAAGACTCATTATAGAATGTCAGATGAAATACAGACTGCAAAATGAAATTTTCCGTGTAAAGACAAAATGAATTTAGGGATATAAAGCTATCAAAGTGTAATATCAATATATACCATGTCTATGATAATTATGTAACATAGTATTATAGCAAAAGGAAAATTTTCCAAGAAGAAGAAGAAACACTGGTGAGCAAAGCCTGTAAAACTTATTGTTAAAGGCCATTAATTTGGGTGCATATAAAAAAAATCCAATGACAATCTCAAACTAAGTTCCATATAATTAGAACATAGGAGGTGAATGGTGTGTATGTGCACTTCTAATGGTGTGGATGTTGGAGTGAAATGAAGGGTTGGTTATTTCAAATATGCTAAAATTCTTAGATACCTGTCTTATTTACAGGACTATTTAGAAATTATCAATTCTTGACAATACTGGAAAATAAAATTAAAATATTTAAGTCAATATTTTAAGACATTAAGCTAATAATTAGACCTTCATATAATTTGGATACACCTCTTTTTTGCCCATTATATATACTTGAACATTAACTAGAGTTCATAGGTTAGATTATGGTTCACTCTGTATAGTGCAATGTTCTATCAGTTTGACATAACATGCATCCACTATTACAATATCATGAAGAATCTATTAATTGCCCTTAACAGTCCCCGGACTTCACCTATTCATTGCTCTTCCACCCTTGAATCCTTTGTAATCATTGATCATTTTAAGGTCTTTATAAAATTTTGCCTTTTCCAGAATGTCATATAGTTGGGATCACACAGTCAAATTTTAGTCAGTTAGCAGTATGCAATTCAGATTTATGTCTATTTGTAGTTTGAGAGCTCTTTTTTTCACTGCTGAAAGTAATCCCAAGTTTATTTATCCATTCATGTATTGAAGGACATCTTGGTTGCGTCTAATTTCCGACAATTATAAATAAATCTACTGTAAAATTCTATAAACCTACTTTAAACATTGGAAGTGGCCAAAAATTAAGTGAAATGCATGAAGATCGATATCCTAGGTATTGGTGAGCTGAAATGGTCTGGTATTGACCATTTTGAATCAGAAAATCATATGATTTACTATGTGGGGAATAACACAATCCAGAGGAATGGCATGGCTCTCATTGTGAGAAGAGATTTTGCTAAGTCCATCATGAAATACAATGCTGTTGGTGGCAAGATTATATCTAATTATCTTCATATAAATCCAATCAATACAACTATGATTTGAATTTAAGCACCAACCACAAAAGCTAATGAAGAAATTGAAGACTTCTACCAGTGACTTCAGACAGAAATTGATCCAACATGCAATCAAGATGCATTGATAGTGACTGGTGATCAGAATGCAGAAATTAGAGGGGGGAAGGTAGAAACAGAAGTTGGGAAATATGGACTGGGTGACAGAAAGGAAGTTGAAGATCACACAGAAATATTTTGTAAAACCAATGACTTGTTCATCTCAAATAACTTTTTCAATAACACAAAAGGTGACTATATAAATGGACTTCCCAGATAGAATACACAGAAATCAAATTAACTACTATGGGAAGACACGATGGAAAAGCTCAATATCAGCAGCTACAAACAGCCCAGGGTCCAACTGTGTAACAGACCATCAATGACTCATATGTAAGTTCAGGATAAAGCTGAAGAAAATTAAACAAATCCACACAAGCCAAATTATGACTTTGAGTCTATCCCACATGAATTTTGAGACTATCTCAAGAAAATATTTGATGCATTGAACATCAGTGTCAGAAGACCTGATGAACTGTGGGAGGACATCAAGACAATAATTCATGAAAAATGGAAAAAATCTCTAAACTCACTCGCATTGAGTTGATACTGACTCATAGTGACTCCCTGTGGTTTTCTGGAACTGTAACTGTTTCCAGAAATAGAAAGATTAATCTCTCTCCTGCGGAGCAGCTGGTGGTTTCAAACTGCTGACTTTGTGGATCGCAGCCCAACAGGTAACCACTACACCACCAAGGCTCTAGAAGAAAGCAAAACGTCATATGAAGAGAAAAGAAAGAAAAGATTAAAGAGAATATCAGAATAGTCTCTTAATCTTGTACAGTAGCTAAAGAAAATGGAAGAAAGGGTGAAGTCAAGGAGCTCAATAGAAATTTCAAAGGAGAGCTTGGGAAGACAAAGCCAGATAGTAAACCAAATGTGCAAGGACCTAGAATCAGAAAACCAAAAGTGAAGAACACGTTCAGCAGACCTGACTCTGAAAGAACTCAAGAAAAAATTCAAGCTTTGGCTTGAATTCTCAAAAACTTCAGCAGGCAAAATACTGAATGGTACAGGACGCATCAATAGAAGATGGAAAGAATACACAGTCACTGTGGCAAAAACAAACAAACAAACAAACAAAACAAAAAAGAACTCGTCCATATTCCACCATTTCAGGAAGTAGCATATGAAAAAAAAAAAAAACTAATGGTAAAAAAGAATGACATTCAAGCTGCGCTGAATTCATTAGCCAAGAACAAAGCTCCAGGAATAGATATTGAAATGTTTTGGAAAGCAAAAGAAGTGCTGAACACATTCAATCATCTATGCCCGGAAATTTGCAAGACAGCTATTTGTACAACTGACTGAAAGAGATCCATATTTGTGCCCATTCCAAAGAAAGGTGGCCCAACAGAATACTTTACCTATAGGACAGCATCATTGATATTGTACACAAGCAGAGTTTGTTTGCGATCATCCAACAATGGTTGCAGCAGCAAATTGACAAGGAACTGCCAGTGGTTCAGACTGGATTCAGAAGAGGAGGTGGAACAAGGGATATCATTGCTGGTGTCAATGGATCTTGGATCAAAGCAGAGAATCTCAGAAAGATATTCACTTGTGTTTCATTGACGATAAAAATCATTCAGCTGTGTGGGCCATGACAAACTGAGGGTACCCTTGAGAAGAATGGGAATTCCAGAAGACTTCATTGTGCTCATTCAGAACTTGTACATAAATCAAGAGGCAGTTGTAGGAAGAAATAAGGAAAGACCACATGGTTTAAAATCAGGAAAGGTGTGCAACAAGGCTGTATCCTCTCATCATATTTGTCCAATCTGTATGCTGAGAAAATCATCTCAGAGACTGAATAACATGAAGAAGAATGTGGCATCAGGATTGGAAGAAGGCTTATTAACAACCTGTGATATGCAGATGACATAACCTTGCTTGCTAAAAGTAAGAAGGACTTGAAGCACTTGCTGATGAAGCTCAAGGATTGTAGCCTCAGTTTGGATTACAACTCAATGTAAGGAAAACCCAAATCCTTACAACTGAACCAAAAGGCAAACATCATGATAAAGTTTGAAATAGTCACGGATATTGTCCGGCTTGAATGCATAATCAATATTCATGGAAGCAGCAGTCAAGAGATCAAAAGATGTGTTTCATCAGGTAAATCTGCTGTATTGGTGTATTGATGACAAAGGATGTTACTTTGAAGACTAAGGGGAGCCTGAACCAAGGCATGTATTCTCCAATACATCATATGCACGTGAAAGTTTGATATTGCATGAAGAAGACCATAAATGAATATCATGCATTTGAATTACGGTTCTGGATAATAATATTGAATATTCCAAAGACTCCTAAAGGGACAAACCTATATGTATTGTCAGGAGTAAGGCCAGAGTGTTGCTTGAAGGCAAGAAAGGCAAGACTTTGTTTTACATATTTTGGACATTTTGTCACAAAAATGGAAGGGTAGCAAAAAAGAGGAAAGCCCTCGATGAAATGGATTGACACAATGGCTTAATCAATGGAACAATTGTGAGGTTGGTGCATGACTGTGTAATGTTTCCTTCTGTTGTGTACACGGTTGCTATGGGTCAGAGCCAACTGGATGACACCTAAGAACAACAACAATAATTCTTTCCTTGTAAGGGGACCTTTTATTTGGGGTTTAGAACATTTGCCTGTATCAAAATTATAAAGATCCTCTTGCACAATGGATTTACAATCCACTTGAAACCAATTCACTCTATGGTGTGAGATATGGGTTACATGTTACACCTATTGTGTATCTATTTACTCAGCACCATTTATAAAATGCAACTTCCTTTCCACACTCTGTTCTTTTTTGCTACCTTCCTCATAAATTCATTTTACATGATTCCACCCCTACACTATCATACGCATTCTAGTTGTCATAAAATCTAACTGCCACAGGTCAAAAATGTAACCCACCACTAGAGCAGAATGCCTTCTGATGCCAATAGTCTACTGGTAATTACTGTAACTTTATTGTTCTTATTCTTCAGAATTGTCTTGACATTATCAGTCCTTTGAACTTCCAAATTAATTTTAGGATCAACTTGTAAAATTACATACACACAGAATACTGGAATGTTTACTGGGATTGTATGGACTTTCTAGAGCAATGATGGGAGAAGTGATTCTTTGCAATTCTAGGCCTGTCAATTCATAATCATGATATTCCCATCTTTCATTTTTAGTTCTTCCAGTTATTTCATATTGTTTTAGAGATTTCTGTTTAAAGGCGTTGCATCATGTTTGCTAGATTATTCATAGTTATTTTCTATTTTTGATGCTACTTTGATTGGTTTTCTATTTCCTGTTGGGTGCCCTTGTATGGAAATAGAATTAACATTTTAAATAAGAAAAATTATTTCTACATATTTAATATATCTCATTGTTCAGAAATGAAGGTCTGCTACATGCTGTGTTTACAGTTAAAGTACAGCTGCTCAACAACCCAGAATTCTATGCTTATGCCAGCTCAATTCTCAATTTTGTGAGTATCAGAAATCTCAGCTCCAAAAGATGTTAAGGGTTTGTAAGAAAAATTCATTTCGGGGGCGGGGAAAAAAAAGAAAAATTCATTTCATTTAATATTATAGTTATAAAAATGACATTTTTCTTTAGACATTGGAATTCTTAAGACAAAAATGTGATTTAACTTGGATAAAACAACCAAAAATCCCTCACTGCCATCAAGCAAATTCCAACTCACAGCAAATCTGTAGGGCCAGGTAGTATTGCCATTGTAGGTTTAAGCCACTGTAACTCTTTACAGGAGTAGAAACCCGTCTTTCTCCTGAGCAGCAGCTGATGGTTTTGAACTGATGACCCTGCAGTTAGTAGCCCAACGTGTAACCACTGCATCACCAGGGCCCCTTCAATGGTTGATCGCTGTAGGTAAACAAAAAAAAAACCCACGGCAACATGCTTACTCATTGATACTAGGCAAAACCCTAGTACAATCTGTAATAACCTTCCTAGGCTTATTGCTCTATTTCACTAGCTAGATCTCTAATACGATGTTGATTGGTAGTGGTGACAGTGAACAGTCTTGTCTCCTCCACAATCTCACCAGGAAAACTATCAATATGTAAAAACCAAATGTGATGTTTGGTATAAAGGTTTTGTAGATCTCTTTTATTTAACTTTCTATGCCTATGAAGCCTTTGTGGTCCTATAGGATAAATGTTGGGCTATTATCTGAAAGGCTGGTGGTTCAAGCCCACCAAAAGTCTGTGAAAGAAAAATTAGGCTATCTGCTTCCATAGAGATTTACAATCTCAGAAACTCTATATTCTCAGAAACTCTATACAGGGTCAGTGTGAGTCTGAATTGACTCAATGTCAGTGGATTTGTATTCTTAATTTTTGAAAACTCATTCATCATGAAGGGTATTAACTTTCATGAAACAATCTTCTGTATCTAAGGATCACAGTGCTATCTATTTTTCTGTATTTATTGATCATATTTACCAATTATGCTTTTAATTCATTAAAATATTTTCATAGAAAGCCTGAAATGCTTTTTTCCCCTAAAAGCATATTTTTATTGTGAATTAGGTAAAGGTTTACAGAGAAGACCCTAATTTTACATTCAACAGTTAATACACATTCTGATACAACTCATGCATTTTAATTACCCCACTTCCTCCCTCTGCTTTCTGTTTCCATTCCCTTCTTTCATTATACTTTGAACTTTGTCCGTGGATAATACTGTATTTTAAATAACGATTTTTCCCCAGAATCTAACATTTTTTAAATGCCATATTTTAATTTTTTAAATCTTTTATTGGGGGTTCGTACAACACTTATCACAATCCATACATCCTTCCATTGTGTAAAGCACATGTGTACATTTGTTGCCATCATCATTCTCAAAACATTTGCTTTCTACTTGAGCCCTTGGCATCAGTTCCTCATTTTCCCCTCCCTCCCTGTTCACCTCCCTCATGGGTCCTTGATAATTTACAAGTCATTATTATTTTGTCACATCTTACACTGTCCGATGTCTCCCTTCACCTACTTTTCTGTAGATCCTTGTAATCGGTTCCCCCTTTCTTCCCCACCTTTGCTCCACCCTCCCAGTATTGCCACGCTCACCACTGGTGCTGAGGGGTTCATCTGTCCTGGATCCTCTGTGTTTCCAGTTCCCATATGTACCATTGCACATCCTCCGGTCCAGCCAGATTTGTAAGTTAGCATTGGGATCATGATAGCTGGGGGGAAGAAGCATTTAGGAACTACAGGAAAGTTGTATGTTTCATCGTAGCTATACTGCACCCTGACCGGCTCGTCTCCTCCCTGCGGTCCTTCTGTAAGGGGCTGTCCAGTTGCCCACAAATGGCCTTTGGGTCCTCACTCTGCACTCCCCCTTATTCACAATGAAGTGATTTTTGTTCCTTAATGCTTGATACCTGAGCCCCTCGACACCTCGTGATCGCACAGGCTGGTGTGCTTCTTCCATGTGGGCTTTGATGCTTCACTGATAGATGGCCACTTGTTTACCTTCAAGCCTTAAAGACTCCAGACGCTTTATCTTTTGGCAGCTGGGCACCATCAGCTTTCTCTACCACGTTTGCTTACACATCCATTTTTCTTCAGCAATCATATCAGGAAGGTAGGCACACAAAGATATGATTCTTTGTTCTTTGATGCCCGATACCTGATTCCTTCCACACCTCATGATCACATAGTCTGGTGTGCTTCTTCCACAGTGGGCTTTGTTGCTCTGAGCTAGATGGCCACTTATTTACCTTCAAGCCTTTAAAACCCCAGATACTTTATCTTTTGATAGCCGGGGACCATCAGCTTTCTTCACCACACTTGGTTATGTATCCATTTGTCCTCATTGATCATCGGAAAAGCAAGCACACAATGATATGATTTTTCCTTCCTTGATGCCTGAAATCTGATCCCTTTGATACCTCATGATCACACAGGCTGGTGTGCTTCTTCTGTGTGGGCTTGGTTGCTTCTCAGCTACATGGTTACTTGTTTATCTTCAAGCCTTTAAGACCCCAGATGCTATATCTTTAGATAGATGGGCACCATTAGCTTTTCTCACCACATTTACTTATGCATCCATTTGTCTTCAGCGATTGTATCAGGAAGGAGAACATCATGGAATGCCAGTTTAAAAAACAAAGTGTACTTGTATTGAGGGAGTACTTGAGTAGAGGCTCAATGTCCATCTGATACCTTAGTACTTACACTATAAATATATGGACATAGATTTATTTTCTCATTATCATAAATAAATATATTTACAAATGTACATACCTGTATTTAGACCTCAATAAATGCCCCTTGCCTCCTAGTTGTTCCCTCTATTTCTTTTTACTTTGCTCTTGTCCATCTATAATGCTCAGCCTTCATTTGAGTTTCAGCATTTCCTCTTGGTTACATTACCCTTTCTCAAGCCCTACCAGACCTCCTACATCCTCCTCACTACTGATTTTGGA
>NW_022109980.1:1435630-1439865 GCF_000313985.2 Echinops telfairi | reverse complement strand
TCTGGTTGGAGCCAGCCCTGTAGCTCTCCCTTTTCATGCATCCTTCCATGTGACCACGCACAAGTAATCTATAGAAGATAAGTGATTCCTCTAGGACACGACACTACTGTATGTGCTCGAGTATAAGCCCACCCGAGTATCAGCTAAGCCATCTAATTTTACCACAAAAAACTACATTAAAAATGTGCTGAAAATTCACCAAGAGAGTAAAAAGAGAGTCCACGGACTGGGAAAATATCTTTAGCAATGGCACATCAGACAAAAGCCTTATTATTAAAATCTGCAATACTTTGCTAGCTTCCAAAATGAAAAAACAAAACAAAAAACTAACCACCCACTGAGGAGGTAGGCAAAGGACCTGAACGGAATTTCATAGGGGCATAAATCCGAATGGCCAACAAACATATGAGAAAATGTTCCTGATCTTTAGCCATAAGAGAAGTGCAAATTAAAATAACGATGAGGTACCACCTAACACCCTCAAACATAGCCCAATTCAAAAAATTAGATAGCAACAAGTGTTGGAGGAGCTGTGGGGAGAAAGGAACTCTCATCCACTGCTGATGGACCTGTAGGTATGTACAGCCACTATGGAAATTGATCTGGCAATATCTAAAACAGATGGAAATCGAGTTATCATACGACCCAGCAATCCCCCTACTAGGCATATACCCAGAGGAGGCAAGAAACAAACCAAAGCCAGACATCTGTGCTCCAGTGTTCATTGCGGCACAGTTCACAATTACAAGGAATTGGAAACAACCCAAATTTCCATCAACTGACGATTGGATTAAAAAAACGGTGGTACATATATACAATGGAGTACTATGCATCACTAAAAAGCAGTGATGAACCTATGAAGCACTTCGCTGCATGGGAAGAACTGGAGGAAATCATTCTAAGTGAAATAAGCCAAGCACAAAAGGACAAGTACACCATGAGTCCGCTGAGGTAAGCTTTAAAAATAAAGCAAAGGGGGCCTAGGGAAAAAGCTACCGAATACAAACATTACTGGGGTGAGGACCAGGTAGTATGGCAGGGACCAGACCAAATCCAGCAATACATATGATAGCCAACTAAAAAGGATGGGGGGAAAGGAAAAAAAATGCAATGGCTAGCAGGGGAATAGGGCATTAAATCACCCAAAGGGAGGGTATTGTTTATATTTCCACAGGGAAACCCAGTGCTCCAAGATGTGAATGCAACATGCCGGTGTGGAGTAGGGAACCAGTGGAGAGGTCTAGGAGGCTGGCCCCAATCCCAACTACTACATGGACACCTGCCCCTCCCCCCAGAAGAATTTATTTCAGAGGACAGCACTGAATCTGCAGCTCCGGGAGAGGGGCATGTCTGATCAGAGCACAAGGGAGAAAATGAAGGGAGAGGAAAAGAGAGGGGAGCATATCCTGTCCCACCAAGCCTTGAGGACAATATTCCTGCTCAGAGCAGCCAATCCACAGAGAAGACCATATGGCTGGCCCCACTATGAGACCAGACATCCCTCACTGACCCACAACCCTACAGGGGACAACACTAGAGACACAGTGTGGGAATTCCGCCCGATCTGATCCCACCACACCGAGGCAAAACACTAAGGTTGTACAACAGAACAGCAAGGGAACAGAGCAACGAAGTCCCCAGGGAATACCAAAATATAATTTGTGGCCAGGCATGGCTCCCCAACAGACTCGACTGGAAAACATGCCTAAAGGCCAACAAACAGGCCTTGAACTAACAACAACAACAACAAAAATGTGCTGAAAAACTCGGCTTATACTCGAGTATATATGGTATGTAATATTTCTATTTCAGTGTTAATGCCTTTAAGACAGCATTTATATTTATTTGTTCTTTTCTCTGGAAAATTAAAGAGAAACACCACACATACTGTATTTTTATTTTATTAATCCATTATAGGTATACACCTTAATAAGACACATACTCATAAGTTGTATCCAAGAGTCTAGAACAGTATCAGATCCAACAATGCTTATCATGTTCCAGATACGATTCCAGGTCCTCTAAATATATCAGAGAACTTTAGAACTCTCCTCAAACTGAAATACAACTATCAACATTATAGCTAATTTTGTTTTCTTATTTAATATATATCTTGTGTTGTACAGGACCCAGTTTATCTATTTCTTGATGGTTCCCCCTACAAGATATTTGTTATTGTTTTTAGGTGCAATCAAGTTGGCTTCAACCCATAGCAACCCTATGGGTCTTTCACAACAGAAGAAAGAACCTGACGGTCCTGCCCCATCCTCACAATTGTTCCTATGCCTGATCACATTGATGCAGCCATTTCATAGAAGGCCTTCATCTTTTTTAACCACCTTTCTTTGTTTCCAAATTTTGCAAGATAATTAGCAATAGTTATCTGTGCATCTTGATTGCATGTTTGATCAATTTCTGTCTGAAGACATTGGTTACATTTTTCAATATCTTCATCAATAGTGTTAGTTGTTGGTGCATAAATTAGAACAATCATTTTATTGCCTGGACTTCCTTGTATGAAAAAACATGTTATCCAATCACAGAGAACCCGCCCTTAAAGGTAGATATTGAAATGTCCTCTTTGACTATGAATCCAATAGCATTCCTTTTGACTGTGTCATTGCTTGCATAATAAACCATATGGTTTTCCGATTCAAAGTAGTCAACACCAGTCCATTTCAGCTCACTAATACCTAGGATTATTGATCTTTATGCAGTCCATTTAATCTTCATGAATTACAGTTTTCCTAAATTCATACATCATATATTCGTAGTTACAATTATTAATTGATGTTTTCAGTTGTTTTTCTCATTTTGAGTTATGATCCATTAGCAAATGAAGGTCCTGAGGCTTCACTTAGATGGTTTTATACCATCCATTCGTCTCTAATTTCCATATTCTTTTGCATGACCTTTCTTTGGAATGGACACAAATATTGATCTCTTCCAGTAGGCTGACTAGGTGACTATGTTCCAAATTTCTTGGCATAGATGAGTGAGTGCTTTCGGCTATGTTGAAAACGTGTGTTTTGATACTTTGTCAGTTCTTGGAGCCTTGTTTTCACCAAGGACTTCATTTTAGCTTGATTTATTTTGTTAATAAGATCTTTCCTTTCAGCTTGAACTTTTCTTCAGTTCTTTCAGCTTGACAAGTGGTGAGTGTTTTCTGCTCTTTAGGTTTTGCCACTACATTGTATTATAATAACTTTCTTTTATTTTCTCAGACCACATATTAAAATTTAAGTTCTCTTTAAAATTTCTTTCATTTGCTTTAGCTATTGTATATTCAATAGCAAGTTTTAGAGTTTCCTCTGAGATTCATTTTTATCTTTTCTTTCTTTCTCATCTTTTTAATAGCTTTTTCCTATCTTGTTGTTCTATGATGTCCTTGGCGCCAGCCCACAATGTCTCCTGTCTTCCATTATTAGTTTTCAATGTATCAAATCTACCCTTGATATAGCCTCTAAATTCATGTGAAAACTACCTTGGCTTTCATGAACTTCATTTACTTTGCTGTAGCTTCAACTTGAACTTACACAACATCAATTTTGTTGGTTTGTTCTGCAAGCCTATTAATTTGGTGTCTATCTTTAATAGGGTTAATTTTAGTAAACTGAATTTACATGAGGAAACTATATCAACTAATTTTCCAAATTTGTTGCATAGTCTGAGAATTAGTCTCTAGTGATTTTAAAAACATTTTTAACAGGTTTATTGGTATATGATTCACATATCATACAATACGATACTTCAATCATATTAAGAAGAGTTGTACACTCATTGGCACAATTTTAGAACATTTTCTTCTTTCTTGGACTCATTGTTATTAGTTTCCCAATTCATCCCAACCTTCTTGTCATACACCCAAGAATCAATAGTCTAGTTACTGTCACATAAATTTACCTATCCTGGATTTCATATACATAAAACATACCCAAAACAAATCAAACTCACAAAAATCAAACAATAACAAAGTAAAAGAGAGAAACACCTCAGTCAAAAAAAATGTAGAAGGTATTAGAAACAAGAACAAATTTAAAATGGGTAAAAAGTGAGATCAAATGATAAGGTGTTAAATTTTATCTTAACTATATCTGCAATCATCCATTTTCCAATATACTCTACATGATAGCAAGGTTACTCACATCCCTAGTGTATGGTCAGAGGGAATTTACCGAAGGCTTAATCCATGTGTATTATCTATTCATATTTTTTTAACTGAAACAACTTTAAAT
>NW_022109980.1:1434437-1435514 GCF_000313985.2 Echinops telfairi | reverse complement strand
TGGGCTCTGCAAATGGACTAGGGGCTGCCACTGTCTTCTGTAGTGGTCTGTAAACTAGATGTTCACAATTTCATCTCTGATATATTCCCTCCTTTGGATTGGGGTTTTATTATTTACAATCATTGGGACACACAGGCTGGTGTGCTTCTTTGTGGACTTTGTTGATGCCTCGCTTAAATGGCTACTTGTTTAAAGACAAGCTTTTAAGATCTCACACTATTCTTTCTGATATGTAGGCAGCATCTAGTTTCTTTGATACACTACTTTGCCATAGAACCCATATCTTCAGTGACCTCTTAATGAGGGCAAACACCAAGAAAGGCCATGTCATAAGAACTAATTGCTCTTATATTGAGACCAGAATTAAATGTGAGCTCAAAATTTATCCATATATCTATGATTTTATGTATATATCATTCACCTTAGAGAAATAATTATCATTTTATGTTAGAGAACATTATCAGTCATACTCCTGGGCATAAGGTAATTCTATTGATAGTGTCATTAATTTAATCAATGGTATAGAGTTTAAAACACTGTTGAAAAGAGGGTATCATATAAGTACAGGCTGGCTATAAACTAAATACAGAGATTGTTGACTTGTACAGGTAAACCCTGAAGTGACTGGATATTTATTACATAAACTATGAACATTGGTGATAGGGCACAATTTCAATAATATTAATTCATAATGGCAGAAATCAACTACCTGATTAATCTATGTCCTAATAAGGAAAGGAGGGCATTGAAATAGTAAGTGTATGGTAATCCCAGTACATCATTCATTAATTTCACACTCAAGGCAAGATATCTGAACCAAAGTCCAACATGCAATAGTTGCATACCCTAGAGATAGTAGTTATCTCCGTTTTCTCACACTGGGAGTTTTAGATTTACGCCCAAAGGCTACAGACGAGTTTGAAGTAAAACCCACTTCATTTACTGGAGTTTCCACATTGAGTCCTTCCAGTGTGGGCTACGAAAGGCGATGTGCTCCTTGAAAGAACAGAGTCTAGGAGAAAACAACGGGACTGACAGTTCCGGGGGGACATGGGAGAGGGGGAGGAGGGAGGAAGG
>NW_022109980.1:1431120-1432898 GCF_000313985.2 Echinops telfairi | reverse complement strand
TTTTCCCTGATGGGAAATGTAAAACAAAAATGTAATTGTCTTTACTGAGAGATACATGCCTGGCTCCCCTCATCTTAACTTGGATTTCCAGTAAGGTTCATATATCACTCTGATAGAAGTGTCTATTTATTTAGGATGACCTTAGCACAGTTTTGTATGGCAGCAACTGAAATGGTCTTCTTCTCCCGCCATCTCGAAAAACTGAGCCCAGCAGAGATGAGTTCACCTCTAAGTGCTTTTTAAGATGTACATATAGAGGGGATAATATATAGTTCACAGATGCTAGGCAAGCTTTCTACCTCATTGCTTGAACGATCAAATTAGGAGATTACTTGTCCTAGTGTTTAATCTATAAGTTGTTTATCCTTATAGTAATTGACTCATATAAGATTGTCCTTTTGTGACTAACTTCACTCAGCGTAATGGTTTCTAGGTCCTTTCCCATCATAAGGTGTCTCATGGTTTCATCACTGTTTTTTAGGGAGGCATAGTATTCTATTGTGTGTAGAGTATCTTTATCATGTATTTTACTGATTGGTATTTGAACTGTTCCCAGATTCTTGCTATTTTGAACTCTGATGGAAAGAATATGGGATAGCATGCATGTCTTAATACTCTGTCTCTTAGTTTTGGGATATTTCTGTATTATCTGGGTATTTTTATTGCCAGTTATTTTAGGTATCCCATCTCCCTTTCCACAATGGTTGTACATAATTACAAGCCTACCAGCAGTGGATAACAGTGCCAGTCTCATCATACACTTTCACACATTTTTGTTTCTAATTTTTTTTTAAATTGGGTTAGGGTCATAGGTGTTAGATGATAACTCATCATTGTTCTGATTAGCATATCATGGATGGCAAGTCATCTTGAGTATTCTCTCATATCCTAGCCATTCGAGTGTCGTCCTTCATGAATTATCTATCCATGTCCTTTGTCCAATTTTAAATCAGATTATTTGTACTTTTTAAATGAATTATTGCAAACTTTCTGTAGATTTTAGTAATTAGACCCTTGATTTTCCCCCGATCCATGGGCTCTCATTTTACTCTTTTGATGAAGTCATTTGATGTGATTAAGATAGACACAGAGGCCACATGGGGAGAGGAAGTAGGAGACAACTAGGAAAAAAGATAAAAGTATTTATATTTTAAAAATATTTAAAACATAAAATAAAGTAAAAAATAAAACTGCCACTTGGGTGGGAATTCCTGATCCTTTGGCATTACGGTTATTGTTTACACATGTCTGGCACGTTGTGGAAGGGTGCCAGAAAAGAAGAAAACATAACGGCCAAAGTCATTGCATGGGTAATGCGGATAGCTCCACCCAGCTGCCCATGTGGTCTGCTGTCCATGCAGGGCTCCAAGAGGCCAGGCATGTAAGAGGTTTTGTTGAGTGGGTTAAATCGGTTGCAGGAAAGGATCTGTCTGTGAGGTGAAAGGCAAATGCACAGAACTAGTTTGGGCCGCTAGTCAGTGGTAAATTGGAGGCAGTCACAGTCAGCAGGCGTTGCTGATCTCCAATTTAAAGAACATTTTGTGTACTTGGCTTTTAAGTTGGTTTTCTGGCTTCTAGGGAGCACTGGAATTCCCTCCTGGTGGGACCTCTCTGGTAATTGCCGAAGAGATATCCCTGTGCTTTTTATCTGGCTGCCATATTCCTCCACTTCATTTACATTTTTCATCATTCTTGACTGACATATTCAAGGCTAAGTTTTCTATTGGCTAATGTTTGGAAGAAGGGCCATAGGCCTTTCTTACTAGTATATCTGAAGC
>NW_022109980.1:1412564-1429507 GCF_000313985.2 Echinops telfairi | reverse complement strand
CCGTTGTTTTCTCCTCTAGATTGTTCATCCAGTTTATCTTATTTAGACAGACCTGTGGAGATAATAACATGCACAATAACAAGACAGAGCAAAACCAAGCAACAATATACAACAAAATAACCACAACAACAACCAATGACAAAAAATCAAAAAAAAACACAACAAGAAGAAAGAAAAGCCTGTAGTTAGTTCAAGGACTGTTTGTTGGCCTTTAGGAGTGTTTTCCAGTAGAGTGTGTTGGGGCGCCATGCCCTGGACCCAAAGTCTATTTTTGGCACTCCCTGGGGACTTCATTGTTCTGTTCCCTTGCTGTTCTGTTGCATGCCCTTAATGTTTTCCCTGGGTGTGGTGGGATCAGATCGGGCGGAATTCCCACGCTGTGTCTCCAGTGTTGTCCCCTGTAGGGCTATGGATCGGTGAGGGATGTCGTTTCTCACAGTGGGGCTGGCCATATGGTCCTCTCTGTGGATTGGCTGCTCTGAGCGGGAATATCATCCTCAAGGCTTGGTGGACCAGGATGTGCTCCATTCTCTCTTTCTCCCCCTTCATTAGCTCCCCTGTGCTCTGATTAGACATATCCCTCACCCAGAGCTGCAGATTCAGTGCTGTCCTCTGAAATAAATTATTCTGGGGGGAGGGGCATATGTCCACTGGACCAGCCACTCAGATCTCTCCACTGGTTCGCTGGCCATCTTTTCATATGCTTCCCCCCCTTGAATAATCCTCTTATCTTTTTAAATATGCACCATAGATGTTTGCTGGAGATAATTTTTAAATGGTTGAATATATTGACAGGGAGCTGCCAGAATGTCAAGCTGGTGTCAGAAGAGAATTAGGGATATAATTTCATTGATGACATTAGATATATTTTGGCTGAAAGCAGAGCATACAAAAGAGATGTTTATTTGTGTTTTATTGACTATGTAAAGGTATTCAACTATGGTGATCATAAAAAACTATAGATAACATTTCAAAAATGAGAATTCTAGGACATGTTTTTTTTTTTAATTCAGAACCTGTACATTGACCAAGAAGCAGTCAGTCAAAAAGAACAAGGGAAAGTTTTTAGTTTAAATTCAGGTAAAGTGTGCATCAGAAGTATATCCTTTCATCCTACTTATAAAATCTGATGCTGAAAAAATAATCCAGGAAGCTGGGCTATATGAAGAAGACACATTGGATAAGTCTGCTGTGAAAAACCTCTTCAAAGTGATAAAGAGAAATAGCTTTGGGTCACTTTGAAGACTACTGTGCGCTAGACCCAAGTCATGGTATTCTCGATCACTTCATGTATGCAAAAGCAGCGCAATCAATAAGGAATGCTGCAGAAGTTTTGATGTATGTGAATTATGGTGTTGGTGAAGAATATTGAAAGTACCGTGCCTTGCCAGAAGAAAAAAACAAATCTGTCTCAGAAGTGCAGCCATATGATTTGTAGAAGTTGATATGGGAATATATTTTTTCATGTACTTAGGACATGATGTTAGGCCAGGTTGTTTAGAGAAAAAAATCCAGTGACACTCCTATGTATAAGAAAGAGACAAGCCAGTCAGGGTGCAGGGTAGCAACGATGAAACATACAACTTTCCTCTACTTCGTAAACGCTTCCTCCCCCCACTATCATGATCCCAATTTTACCTTACAAATCTGGCTAGACCAGAGGATGTACTCTGGTATAGATAGGAACTGGAAACACAGGGAATCCAGGACAGATGATCCCTTCAGGACCATTGCCAAGAGTGGTGATACCAGGAGGGTTAAGGAAGGGTGGGGTGGAAAGGGGGAACTGATTACAAGGATCTACATATAACCTCCTGCCTGTGGGGAAGGACAACAAAAAAGTGGGTGAAGGGAGACGTTAGACAGTGTAAGATATGACAAAATAATAATTCATAAATTATCAAGCATTCATGGAGCGGGAGTGGCGAGGGAGGGGGAAAATGAGGACCTAATGCCAAGGGTTTAAGTGGAGAGCAAATGTTTTGAGAATGATGAGGGCAACGAATGTACACAATGGAGGGATGGATGTTTTGTGATAAGAGTTGCATGAGGCCCCGATAAAATGATTAAAAAATAAAAAGAAAGAGATTTATATAAAGATGTAATTATCTAATAAGCAGGCCTCTCAGCCCACTCCCACTTAAATCCCTAAGTCCGATGCTAGTCCATACTTCCCTCTTCAGACTCATGGAGCCACATAGCAGTGATGAACGGTAAACCAGAAAGCAGAAAGATCACAGGTTGGTGGGTGCCAAGTCAAGTGTTTCCAAAGTCAGTGGAAATATGGCAGAGTGCCAACAGCTCTCAAAGTCAACAGCAGAGTCCCAGTAAGCAGTAAGGAGAAAGGGCCAAGAGAAGGGGAAGTTTCCAATCCCCCAGGCTTCTAAGAAATCCACACACACACCCAGGGAGGCATCATTAGGCTCTGACCTGCTTGACAGGTTGGATTGCACTCTAACACTTTCACCTATCTTCAAGTTGACATAATATCATCTAACTACTACGGACATGTTATCAAGAGGGACCACTTCTAGAAAGGGATAGCATGCCTGGTAAAGTAGAAGAGCAATGAAAACGAGGAAGGGCATGAAGGAAATGGACTAACACAATGACACACACAATGGGATCAAATACAGCAACTGTGAAATTGGTGCGGGCTGGGGCAGTTTCATTCTCTTGTACCCAGGGTCCCTTTGAGTCAGAATAAACTCTATGGCACTTAACAACAGCATCTTTCAGGAGTTATTGTGCACTGTATAGGCCTGTCTATTGTTGGCCTGAAAGCTGACCCATGAGAGCGAGTTCAGTTCCAGACGTCAAGGTGTACAGATATTATCTTATCACAGACAGCAGTGCACCTCAAGATAGATCTTGAAATGCTCTTTTAGAGGATGCATACAACACAATTCCTCTTGGATTTATAACCCCTGACAGAGTGAACTATATGATTGTCCCATTTGAAACAGCCAATACTAGTCCATCTCAGCTTTCTAATGCTCAGGTTATCAGTCTTTATGTATTCTATTTGAAATGGAACCAAGGGAATAACACTCTTACCACCAATGAAACCACAAGTGTAGAATTCTAAGGAATCTATCGCCCAATACAGGAAGGGATAGGAAAGAAAGACAAACAGAAAGGGGAAACAACTGCACCTAACAATATTTTCTTGAATTTGTTTTTGTAAATTGTTTTTTATGTTGCTGAATTTATGTTCATGTAATTGTTCCTGGTATTTCATTATTATAATTCCTGATATTAATTTTTCTTAGACTTGTTAAAGCTTCAATGAGTATGAATGACCTGTTCGAAAACTCTGTCTCGTTTCATTGCCTTTTCACTATTATTTTTCTCTTTATTTTCACTGATTTTCAGTCATTTCATTGCTCTTCTTTGGGTTAAATTTGCTCTTATTTTCTACCTTTCCTAAAGCAGTAGTTTCGGTTATTGATTTGCTAATGTCCTACTTTTTAAATATAAGCATTCCTTTAAAAACAACAAAAAAGAAGCAAACTATTACATTATTACATACAACAGAAGTTCCTGAAGATAGAAGTGCTTTTGAGCATAACAAGGGGTAGACTACAGAGTTTCCCAATTGCGTCAACTAATCACTCGGATCAGGAGTAGTTGTGGTGTTGTAGTGGGCTCAGAGTTGAGCTGCTAACCACGGGGCATCTTCTGAGAAAGACAAGGCTTTCTATTCCTAAAGAGTTACAGTCTCACAAACCCACATGGGTAGTTCTACCCTGTCGTATTGGTTCACTAAACATCAGAAGTGACTCGGCGGCAGTGCATTTATTGTAAGTGAAAAATTTCAGAGTGTGCTAGAGTTTCATTCAGTAATGAAAATGAATTTAAAATGTTTAAGGAAATAGATTATCACTCACAAATAGTCATTAAAAACTATTTAAAGATACATTTTATTGAGAATAATTTTAACTCAAAATGAGAAAAGATGTGACAGAGAGCACAGAATATGGTAAACAGGTAAGGTACTATAATAATGGAGAGTTTAAAATAATAATAATACTAATTAAGGCGGACATAAAAAGGAAGGTCGAACTTAAAAATGAGGTATCAATTAAATGGAAAATAGATGGGATGATTTAATTTAAGTCATTTTAAGAATTTCACATTGATTGAGAGAAGGCTTACAATATTGAATAATTTAAAAATTTTAAAAGCCAGGATGCACATTAAACATCCTCACTAATTAAACAGGGAATGTATATGTTTTAGCATAGAAGAAAAAAATGGCTAACGAGCTTGATCAATGCAATGCCATGTTGAAAGGATAAACAGAGGAAAAGGAAATGCATGAAATTAAAAACCACAAAATACAATGTTACAAATTAATGTAGATTGGTGATAATAAAACTAAAATATACAGATCAAACCTTCCTTTTTATAAAACGGATACCCTCAGTTTAGATCAGGGCTTTCTTTTTAAACCTTTTCCACTCTGGACCCATTTTTACCTGAGAAATTTGTACTAGACCCCAGGCATACAGATATATAAAATAAGAATAAAAAAACCAAACATTTGTTGATGATCATTCATAAAGAAACTTATTTATAAACAATTCTTGTTACACATATAGCTTTACCATTTATTAAAGACTAAAGCAAACTTGCATTCAAATGAGATGGCGTGCTTGTGTATTTTTACATAGCAAATTAAATCTTCATGGAGTATTTGAAACTGTAGGACATAAAGCATCATCAACATTTTTCAGAGTGGATCGATATTTTCAGTTTACAACCATCCATGCTGAGAAAACTGATTCACATCACTATGGAACACCAAATGACAGAAGTATGTTTAGGCCCATTTGAGAAATGGTTTGAAATTCTGTCCTAATATCAAGCCAAAATCCATATAACAATTATTTGGGAAACAAGATTTAAACCTGTGCCACATGATAACATGGCAAATTCCTCTTGAACTTTTGATGGCTGATGAATGTTGTTTTATAAAAAATTTCAATTGAGTATGGCTTATGAACCACACTTAGTTTTTTATAATTAAATTTGGAAAGCAGGTATTTCTGAAACTGTGTACTTCATGTACTTCAAATGATCAATTATAATTTTATAATTAAATCTTTGGAGAGGTTATTTTCAATTATAAAATTATCTGAAGCTGTAAACATTTATAAAGAATAATTTTCCATCCTGTTTTTCCTTATGTTAACTTTTTTAGTAAATTTGTCAATCTAATCTTTTAACATAAGTACATTACAATTTTTTTCTTGAGGCAGCATTATTTATATCATTGAGTTTTTAAAAATACCTAAAAGATAACCATTTTGAAACCCATAAGTCATTATGAAAAAAAGAACAAATGCAGATTTCTCCAGAGTCAGAAATATAGCAACTTTATCTTATAATTTCAATAATCTGTTTAAATTCACCATCTTTAGAGCCACCATAATTCTGCATGTAGTAATAAGATTTTGTAATCAGAGTCTGGATTTTTGCAAAAATTTGAAAAAAACACAAAATTAGGGCATGACTTTTAATGAAGTTAATTATTTTGATAGTATCTCAAAGCACTTTTCTTTTACTCTTTTTCTTATTAAATACTTTTATTGGGGGCTCTTCATCCATTGTGTCAAGCACATTTGTATATATGTTGCCATCATAATTTTCAAAGCATTTTCTTTCTACTTGAGCCCTTGGTATCAGCTCCTCCTTTTTCCCCCTCCCTCCCTCCCTCCTTTATGAACCCTTGATATGTTATAGATTATTATTTTTATAACTTACATCATCCTCTGTCACCCACATTTTTTCTATTCTTTTTTTCCCCCGGCTATGTGTGCCTCCCAATGGATCATGCAGTGAATAAAAGTGATGTTAACTGCCACAATCTTTAACTTTGTTACAACTCCACCATTTTTGCCTATCATTTTAGTGCCATCTGTGCATACTCCAACGCAATTTTTCCACTGTAAACCATCGTGGGTGAAAAATACACTTAAGCGATATATCTTCCCCTTTTGCGGGGGTGACAAAACAATAATTCCTCATGTGTGCTGCCTTCATATGCATATTTTACATAAAGTAACAAACATGCCATGTTAGAATGAGCAGTTGCTTTATCTAACTGAATGGCCCATGTGGGGCTGTACTTAAGCTGCTGTAATTCGCCATTCCTAATTTCAGAAATTGTTCTGGAAATAGTCACATTCAATAAGGGAGTTTCATAAATTTCATCTCCATACATTTTTCCATTTCTGACATTTTAATAGCAGAAGGTAACATGAGCTTTTCTCCTGTCGTGGAGGGCTTTTAGCTTTTGCAATAAATTTTAAATAAGAAATTTAATAAGATGTAAGTAAATACATTTTCATTGACAGAAACAAGTTTCTGAATACATTGTTTTTGCTTATTTAATTGAAGATTTACAAAAGTTTTTCAAAATAAGTCTGTGGTCTTTTGCAGTACGCTGCATGCTAGGTATTAAGATGTCATTTTAATTTTGTTGGTTTCAGACTTTCCGCAGATAAAAATTCATTACAAATTAAGCTAAAAGGTTATTCCACATAATCAGCATTGTCAAAAGTAAATCTATATTTTCTGTTCAATTTACATTTAGTACACCCTGGTCATGAAGATTCTGCTACATTGTCATCAATATTTTTGCCTCTTCTGTTTAAATTTAGCTACTTATCCATAGTGAAAAAATATTTTTGTCTAAAACTATATTGGTAATAATTTTTTAAACAAATACTAGTCTTAGATTATAAAGAGACATTTTGTTTGTGCTTAATTTTAAAAATTGGTGTTTCACATTTCTATGCACATACAATCATCATGGTGAAGATATATTACTAAAGGGCTTTTTGTATTTACTGGCTGTCATTTAACATTTATGTTTCTTTAAAAGAAGGAGATAGCAGCACGTTTTAAAATCAAGCATTCTACCACAGTAGAACCCAAAGGTAAACTAATTTGATACTTTTTCGCTATGGAATTATGGTAGGAAAATATTAAAAGTATATGAATTCAAAACCATAATAGACACCAGGCTTATGGCTCAGAAACTCTGGTAGAACCACCAAGACAATGGCCTATAGTCCCTCTTCAGATCTGGAAATGAGCTCATCACCATAGCAGAACAATCAAACCATTTAAGATAAGAAAACCCAATAGTCATCCAAAGACAATGTACGGAAGGTTAGGAAAGAAGAAATGACCTGTTGAATTAGTGAATAATGCAAAAACTATTGAACTATTGAATGCAAAACTGATTTTCTGCACTGTAAACCTTCACCTAATTCACAATAAAGAGTTAAAATAATGAACTAGGTATTATAAATAACACAGAATTAAGACCAAATAAATAAATAAAGCAAGTAAAGAGCAATGACAATATGTGTATCTAAATATATGGAAATTATTATATACTTTCAAGTTCATAAAATAATTATAGCAGAGCAGGAAAATTATGAGATTAGTAAAATGGGACTTTCCTTCTTTAATTCTTTTTATGGGAAAATATATTCATGAATGATTTGAGCTTTTAAAGAAGTACCAACAACAATAATATATTTTCTTCATTTTACAATTTTGGAAAAATGAATTTATTTCATTAGTCCTAATATTTCTGAGACTAAAAATCATGTCCTGGTCATAGGTTTTATTTCATACCTCAGTCTACTGGTCATTCAGATTTTTTCATTTATAGTGTAGCTTCATCTTTTCCAAAAAATTGATTATGAAGCAGATGGAAGTTCCTAGAGGAATTCAAGGGAAAGATTGGAATTATAAATATCTTAGTATTGTATACTTCTATTTTTACCCTATTTCTTCCTGTAAAGGCCATCGTTTTGCAGCTAAGATAATTAAGGTAAAATGTACTCACAGTCCTATTCATTGATATTTTTCCAGAAAGGAATAATCCTCACTCTCTACTTGTCATATTTTTCTCTAAACATAATAGACTGATTAATTAAGGAGAAAACCACTTTGAAATTTGTTTTCTCTGGACTACAACACTATAAAACAAACTCAACCTTAATTATAAACTGACATTCCATGTAATATATGTTTCATAGACATATGAACAATGCATTGACTACTCTGAGTAGTGAAGTGATAGCCAAGTCTTGTAATTAAAGGGTCAACTTTGAGACAAATGAAATTAGGTTATAGAGGAGGTGGAAAATGTATTCTAGTCACTTGTATAGAACACAATTGCCTTCTGGTTCTCATGCCAAGCGTTGAGGGGGCTTCAGAGGGTTCATAGGAAAATTCCATTATCTTTAATTCCACTTTCCATGTATTTTCTGAAGCCACCTATATTGGCAGGTTGATTAAGTTCTAGCCTCTTCATGGTAGACAAAAATCTCTCCAGGAGCCATAACGCATGGATGCAATGACAATCGTGCTCTGAAGGCTTTAAACTGGGTCAGTAAAAATAGTAATAAGGAGTACAGCAGTAATCCAGGGGTTAAATTAGGAGGAAACTGAAACTGTAACATTTCACTTCTCATTACGAAAAATGTCAGAACTCCACATCTATTTTTATGATTTTTTTCTATTTTTATTACAGCCATAGAGTATTCGCAAAATTGGATATGCTTTATGGCCATTTCTATATACTTTACAATAATTATCAGGGTAATATGTATAACTGTGATAAAGTATGATAATTAAAGTACACGATAACTCAATCTTAGCACAAGACTATAGGCAGGGGGAAAACGACATTAAATTAATCTAGGTTTATTGTACCCTTCTGATGGCATATTTCTATGGTAATATATTCTAATGTGAGTTTCCATCCCCAAATATTTCAGTGTGTGTCTCTATAAATATGCATATATGCCCGTGTTTTCCTATTTTTGAAAGAGAAAATGTTATATATCTTTTAAAGATATAAACACTCACACAGAGAATCATGAAAAGTTATTTAAAATTTGAATTGGTGGATACTTTAAATACACTACAGTGATAGACCCTTAGGAGAAACTTGCTATTGTAATAAATTCTAGATTTCTGTTTGGAAAAATAATCTAGGGAGCTTCTTAATTGACAAAGTTAGCTGTCGTGCCAATGAAAGAATTCCAATTTTTGGAAAATTTTTTGGCTTTGTTTTCTTTCCTGGGAGAAGTGCTTCCTCTCTCTCTCTGTGATGCATATCTATAAAATTTAGATCTTCTTTATCGAACAGTCATTCATAATATGAGGATAATGAGAAGATGTCAGTGAGAATGACAGAGTAAGGGATTTGTTGAATCCTTCGCTACTGAATATACCAATCAAATTGTTAATAACCATGACAAGAATTATCAGAATAAATGTATTTACACTTTTGGAAATAAACAAAGGCTCACAGCAATTTGGAGGAAGTTTATTTAAGAAATGAATAATATTATTTAAAAATTAAATATTTTTATGTTATATATTTAATAAGGTTTCAGAATCCAGAATGTTTATAAACTCTCATTAATCAATGATAAAAGAGGAAATGCCCCATTAAAAATGAGCAAAGACTATGATTAGATATTTATAAATAAGCACATAAAGAATATTCAACATCACAAGTCATCATTTCACATGCACTGTGATAGTAAAAATAAAAAATACAGATAAGAAGTGTTCACAAAAACATGGAGAGATTGGAACTCATGTATACTGCTGGTGGAATTGTAAAATATTACGCACTGAGCTGGGAACCTCCAGGTCAGCATTTTGAAGCTACCAGCTTCTCCACAGAGGAAAGATGGGCTTTCTACTACTGTAAAGAATTAGAGTCTCAGAAACTCCCAGGAGCAGTTCTCCCATCTACAGGGTCGCTATAAATTGGCATTGATTCAGTGGCAGTGAGTTTGGTTTGGGTTTGGAATAACCAATTTTGCAGCTCTTCAAAATGTTAAATATAGATTTGTCATTTGACCCAGCAATTATACTCATAGTTAAATATGCCCCAAACACTTTAAAGCAGGTACAAACATACACCGTATATACTCAAGTATAAGCCGACCTGAATATCAGCTGAGGCACCTAATTTTATCATAAAAAGCTGTGCTGAAAAACTTGGCTTCTATATGAGGATACACGGTATTGTACAAAACTATTCATTGCAGGATCATTCATAAATTCCAAAGAGTGTTGTTAGGTTTGGTCAAGGTGGCTCTGACTCATAGTAATTCTATGCACAACAGAACAAAAGATTGCCTAATCCTGCTATATCCGTTCACAATTGCTGTTATGTGTAATTCATTGTTGCAGCCACTATGTCAATCCATCTCATCGATGGTCTTCCTCTTTTTTGCTGTGCTTTTACTCTACCAAGAATGATGTCCTTTCTCAGGGAATAATCTCTCCTAAGAACATATCCAAAAGTATGTGAAACAAATATGTGAAAACAAGTCTTGTCATCTTTGTTTCGAAGAAGCATTCTAGCTGCACTTCTAAGACAGATGTGTTTGTTCTTTTGGTAGTCTGTTGTACTTCCAGCATTGTTTGCCAAAACAATAATTCAAATGCATTGGTTTTTGCCTCTTTCTTATTCAGCGTCCATTTTTCACATGAATATGAGGTGATTCAAAACACCATGTCTTGGGTCAGGTGTACCTTAATCCTCAAAATGATATCATTGCTTATAAATACTTTCAAGAGTTCTTGTGCAGCAGAGCTATACACAGCTCTGAGTGGTTTATTTCTTGACTACTGCTTCCAGGAGCATTGATTCTGGAACTATGCAAGATGAAATCCTTGACAACATCAACCTTTTCTCTGTGTATATGTGATGTATTATAATTCTATGCCTGTGGCTATAATCCCACTTTGGAAGCTATTCTCTACTCTACTAATGGACAGGGTGAGGGTGGAATTAAGACCTGATTTTAGTAGAGGATGTGAATGAAGTCACAGCTTTTGTTTTCTTTGGTGGTATGGTTTGCTAAAAGATAATGCACCTTATTTAAAGCCGTTCCTAGATGCAGAAGAGCCATCTGGGACTCACAGGGAGACTCAGGACAATAGGAAGAGCGTGCCCATGCTCTCTGTTCAAAGTGGCAGAGGCTGGAAAGATCCGATGCACCAGAGACTCTGACATTGAGGCTCAGAGGATCAATGCCAAGACTATGGAGTACTTTCCCCTACATGAACAGGCTTCCTGGCCCATGGAGGCAAAGGTCAAGGGACTACGGGAATGAGAGTCTGAGGACCCAGAGGAATTTGGCTGTTGCCTGAGGAAACCTATGAGTATATCATGACTGTGTGCTGATCCTGACTTGTGGCAATGTATTAACTTCTCCAATAAATCCCCTTCACTGTGAGTATTGTCTGTGAGTTCTGTGTGGCCATTGCAATGAATTATGGAACCCAGAATAGATATAGAGTGGCATGGGAAGAATGGTTCATGCCAAAATTGGTAAATAAGGATGGATGGTGTGGAGACTTGACTGATACTTGCCATATGGCAACAGGTCAGATATGTTCAGCTCCATTGCTTAAAAAACAAACAAACAAAAAAAAAACGTTTTATTAGGACATAATCCAAACATCAAACCATTGAATAGGTGAGTCATATCAAGAATTGTGCAATTGCAGCCACAATCAGTTTCAAAATATTTTCTTCTTTCTTGTACTCCCCTTTGTCCCCTCATCTCCCCTGCTGGACCCCCACCCCAAGGAAGTCTTAATAATCTAGTTATTATCTCTGTAGATTCACCCACACTGAGTTCACATACTGGAAAACAAAACAAGCATATAACAAAGTGCCTGGAAGGCTACCAACAATGAAAAAATACAACAAAAATAACCCCCAGTTTGAAAATAAAACACAGAAAATATTAAAAACCAGATCAAACTGGTTTAAGTCAGATTTTCTCCATTGCCTTTTATCAAAGCAGCATTCCCTTGTTCAGTTTGGATGACTGCATCTTGGTCCATTTACAGGTTCTGCATGAGCATAATGAAGTGTTCTCGAATTCCCATTCTACTAAATGCAACTTATAGTTTGTTATGATCCACTGCAATGCAGTGAATTATTTAATGCTGCTCTTCTAGCTAGAGCCTTTTTTTACTTCCACCAAAAAATATTTTTCTGATGGTTCTGGGTAAGAAGGTGGAAGTAAATACTGATTACATCTATGAGTGATTGTGATCCTGCTTGGGTATAACGTGAGCCAATCAGAACTCTCCAACTTCCAACGAGAGACGAGTTGAGCAAGTTCTCTTGACCCCAAGATCCTTGCACAGTGAGCCTCCTTGATCAAAGATGACAACTTTGGCACAAGAGGAATAACTGACGAGCAAGAACAGCAGAACCAGGAGCCAAACATGACAAAGAATAGTGGACTTCCAGATGAACAAATAAATCTGTTTTGGACATAGGGTTCGAATTCTCCTTAGAATGTGGTGAGACTTTGCCCCATGTACTTTGGACATGTTATCAGGAAAGAAATTTGCCCTTTGAAAAGGACATCAAGCTTTATAATATAGAAGGTCAGAGAAAAAGAGGAAGATCCTCAACAAGATGGACTGACACTGGTTGCAACATTGGGCCCAAGTAAAACATGGGTGAGGATAGGCACAAGGTCTACAGTGTTTTGTTCTGTTGTGCATGGCATTGTTATCAGTCAGAACAGACTGCACCCAACAACATCAGCATAAGCTTTTATCAGTTTAAAGAATAATCTAAAATAGTATAATATGTTATCAATGGACAATTACTGCACTTTTAATTCAGTCATTCAATAAAGATATGTCCGATGCCTGCTCGGACAATGGGAGACAGAGTATTTCAAGAATTTACAAACTAGAAGGGTGGTTTTCAAGCTTGAGGTTACAATTTCCTATCCCATTCCTTCATGGTTAGTGTCTTTATTTTCCATTTGTTTTCATCTTTTATTATCCCCAAGTAAATAAAAGATTACCAGAAAGTCAGAGAAAATCAATTATTTTTTAAATTCTAGTACAATATTTTAAGAAAGACTGATACTATAGAAGAGAGCAAATGATTATTAAATGAAAGACAGCAGAAGTTTAAACTGTTGTAGACTCTGCTTAATGGCTTAAAAGTTTGATCACTTGTCTGCCTTTCAGTAATTCCATGACATGCAATCACAAATAAGAAGATATTACATGGGAAAATGTTTCCCTACAAAGAGATAGAAATGATTATATTGAGGGGATACAATGGAAGGAAATGTTCCTAATGTTATTAGTGCTTATATTAAACTGGAAGTCTTTATAACACTGAAAACTTAATAGTGGAAACAACTTAATGGATCTTAAGTTACAATGACCAAAATCCATGGTAGACTTGCCTTTTGTTTGGTAATTATATAGTTGTTAAATGACTGCATAATCAAGGCCATTGATGATTCCTCTTCTCACAAACAAAAAAAATGCTCTCCTTTTAATTGGCAATAAAATTAGCAAATACTGAAGCAGCTTAAAGGTAACACAAAAGAAAAAGTAGGGGGAAGCTTTCATCTGTCTGATCTTCCATCAAGTTTTTGGTAGTTTACCCATACCCACTGTAATTGGAGCTATTAAGCATTTCATTATTTCTGACCTTCGAAGGCATACTATCTTAAACTTTAAGATGACTTTCTATCAGAAGTCAAATATTTGCAGAGCATCTAAGCATCTACAATGTGCACTAAAAAATAACTGCTGCCCTCAATCTAGTTTGGGACACTAGACAAACTCCAGACACAATTAAAATAATACAGGGTAGTATATCCACACATATACACACATTAAAGTATATGTTGTAGGTTATAAATATCCTAATTGTGCATAAACAGAGATCAAATAAGGTAGGGGTACTCAGGAAATATTTATAGAAACAATGGAACATGGGCTTTAGGTCTTGAGGTATGAGTGTTTGTGGTATTCAAATAGACAAAAGGTTGCTTCAAAACGAACACGTATGTTGGAAAAATAAAATAATATACCTAACGTTACAATATCACCCTCCCCCCTTACCTGACCAAAGCCATGACATTTTCAAATGACTCATATGCATGTGAAAATTGGACACTGAATAAGGAAGACAGAGGGAGAACCAATGCATTTGAATTATGGTGCTGGTGAGGAATATTCAAAGTACCATAGACTGCCAAAAGAACAAATATATTTATTCTGGAAGAAATAGTCAAATTTTTCCTTAGAAATGATGATGAGGAATTAATAATAATTTTTTAAAAAACATAGATCCAGGAATGGGTTTGGGGATCACACTGCATCCTAGCTTCAACTTAAGAACAAGTAGTTCTTACACCATGACCCTGCTCGATACTCGCCTTCAGGAAGGGAACACAGAAGATACGTGTGCTATAGCAAAATGCTATAGATGGTGCCTGGCTATCAGATAAAATAATGGAGTCTGGGATCTTAAAGTCTTGTCTCCACACAAGCAGCCATCTATGTGAGATGTCAACTATGTCCACATGGAAGAAGGACCCCATCATCAGTCACTGAAGGATTGTAAATTATATAATCTGAAGTTGAAGGAGGGATTAGTATCAGAGCCTCATTTTTGAGAATCTGGTTTGCAGAAGGCTATGAATGACAGTGGGAGTCCAAGATTCATTTGTGGGAATTACATAGGAAATAAGGCTCCAGTGAATTCCCTCTGTCCACAATTGAGGGATGGCTGGATAGTGGTTACGAAACAAAGTGTATTGGAGAGATAAGTATAGAAGATCAAAGGCATAAAAACAGTTAAAATCTTGTCAATTAATTCCCCCTCGGAAGAATGCTGGACCCGAGTTGGTTTTCAACATTTTCTGGTTTTTTTGTTTGTACATATTAGGGTGTATATCAAATGTGTTAGATCATTGAAGGTCACTCTCTTGAAGTTGAATTATATGTTTTTCTGTCTTTTGGTATATGTAACCCAGGATTAATTAACCTATAGGGACAGCAAGTGGAATAATGTATTTTTTTTCCTGGGGGTTGTACAGGGGTGGTGGGGATAAAAGGCAGACAATGTCAAGGAGTTCAGGGAGAAAAAGAATATTTAGAAAGTGATTGTGGTAGCAATTGTACAATTCTTGATGTGATTGAACTATGATATATCTATTCATTTCCAATGAATAATACTTTTTTTAAAAGAAATGAGGATGGAGGAGACTTTGTCTCATGTACTTCAGACATGTTAAGAGGTCATAAATAAGTCCGTGGAAAAGTACATCAGGCTTGATGAGGTTAGAAGGTCAGAGATAAAAGAGGAAGATCATCAACAACATGGATTGGCCCAAGGAGCCCTGGTGGTGTAGTGGTTAAGCATTGGGCTGTTAACCACAAAGTCAACAATTTGTAATCACCAGCTACTCTGAGGGAGAAAGATGGGGATTTCTACTCCTGTAAAGAGTTACAGTCTCAGAAACTCACAGGGCAGTTCTACCCTGTCCTATAGGGTTGCAATGAAGAGGAATCCCCTTGATGGCAGTGAGTGGCTGCAACAAGTTCAAAGACAACGATCATTGTGACAATGGCACAGGACCAAATAGTATTTTGTTCTGTTGTGCACAGGGCCAATGTGAGTCAGAACCAACTTGATGGTACCTCTAATAGCAACAAACTTACAATGAAGAGCCCTGGTGGCTTTTCAACCAAACAGCCTCTTAGATGGAGAAAGATGTGGCAGTGTGCTTCTGAACAAATTACTACCTTGGAATCCCTGTGGGGGCAGTTCTACTCTGGCATCTAGGGTCACTATGAATGAGAATCAACTTGCCAAAAAAAAAAACTGTGGTTGGTTGGTTTTCAGTTACAATTTATAATGAAAAGTAGGAGGTATTTAAGCGAGGTTCTGATCCAGAAAATTTCCTTGGGTGACGATACACTCGTTTCTTTTCTTTGGTTGCACTTCTGTTCAGTAAACCTGCTTGTTTTTGTTATGTGCTATTGAGTGGGTTCACACTCATAATGACCCTGTGAGCAACAGACTGAAACACTGCCAGGCCTGGAAGCATCCGTGCAATTGTTCTGTTTGAAAACGTGTGTGTAGGCACTGTGTCAAGCAATCCATCTTGTTATGAGGTTTCCTCTTCTTGACTGACCCTCTGTTGTCACCTTCAAGTGCCTCCATTTTAACCTTCATAGTTTATTAATCTAGCGATGTTTCTAATTCAGAGTCTGAAGAAGCTAGTCACATTAGTGCAATATTTATTAAGTTTCTATCATATTCCCAGAATTGTGCCATATGGAAAGAGGTACGAAGACACAAATATTGACATCAAGGACTTTATTATTTTACTCAGGGAAAGACTAATGCAGTTATACTCTAAATCAAGGATTTTCATCCGGGTGCATAAACTCCTGGAGATACATGAAAACCACATTCCAAGGAGCATGAAGAAAATATATTTTTTAATTTTTATCTTGTGGATGTAATAAAGCAATATTCATTTCAGTAAAGATTTTCAGACAAAATAAACCAATTTTAATTCATAAAAGATTTTGTTTTACTTTAAAACAAAAGTTATCTTTTTTCAAATAGTTTTCTATTTTTAAAAGTTCAAAACATTCTGAATTCATAGGTGCAGGATAAATTGGTACTTCCAATGTACCATGAGTTGTAAATAATTTTCAGTGCAAATAATATAACTGGTCTGTTGGATTTAAAAGTAATGCATTTCTTTTTTAATTGTGGTCAAATATATGCAAAAAATAATTTACCCATTCAACATTCTTCATACGTGTGATTAATTGCCTTAGTTATGTTTATCATCTTTTCAACCATAACTATCAGCAATTTCCAATGAAGATTTGTATGGGAATTAGATTGAGTCCTTTAACTACCATATGAATTATTTCCTAAAATTTATCTGCCTGAAACTGCATCTGCAATCTGCAAATTCCCTTTTTTCACTTCCATATTCACGCTTTCCTTCTTCTACTTCACCAAAGAGAGATATACTTCTCATCCATCAGTAATTTTGCTATAGAGCATTGCCACAGGATGG
>NW_022109980.1:1410929-1412464 GCF_000313985.2 Echinops telfairi | reverse complement strand
AGACGATTTGTAATTATGCTAATGAATTGATAAAATGAATGCCGAATGGCACAGTTACATCCTTTGGCAACTCCAGTAGTTTCTAATTCTTGCTTTTAATAAAATTGAAGAAGGGCCTAATTGAAGGGTTAGCTGACATCTTTTTTTTTTAATTTGGTGATAAATCAGCATGTAATTTTTGTATATGACTAAACAAAATGTTCATAAGAGTAAGAGACATTGCTATAACAAACTTCTTTTTATTCCCACATAAGAATATATGAGACCAAGCTTCTCTTTGCTTATATATTTTTTTTAAAAATCAAAAGAAAATTTAGAAGTGTTGTTGAGGAAACTTTTCTTAGCAAAAAATAAAATGCATCGGCAGTTACATAAAGTAATTGATTAAACAGCTATTAAATACTTAAATCAAATGTATACTAAAATTTGAAATTATCACTTATTACAAGAGAAAAAATGAGCAGGTTGGTAGACAATGGGAATAAACATTTTAATTTGTGTACATTTTTTAACAATAGGAAATCAAAAATAACTTTGAATACATATCATAGAAATTAAAATAAACTTCTTTCGGGAAGAGTAGAGTAAAAGAATAAGTTTAAGGAACAGTATAAACTTTCCAACAGTTAATGTATTTTGAACATGCTCATAGTTTTTTTCCTCAGATACTGGTGGGCCTCAAAATGCTATTATTTTGGGAACTGTTTATCAGACAAGGATTTAATATCCAAGATATGAAAAACACCTCCTACAACTTAATTAAGAAAAAGACAAGCAACCTAATTAAAAAAATTGGCAAAAGACTTGAATAGATATTTTGCCAAAAGAAGGACATGAAAAAATACTCAACTTCCTCAGTCATGAAATCCATTTTCAATGAGTCAATCCTGACTCATAGTGAAGACAGGGCAGAGTAGAACAAACTTACAGGATATACAAACTCGTAATCTTTATTGAAGCAGACTGCCACATCTTTCCCCCGTGGAGCATCTGGTGAGTCCGAACCCCCCACCTTTTGGTTAGCAGCTTACCCTTTAACCACCATTGATCCTTCCATTAACCTTTAGAAAGAAGCAAATCAAAACCACAAAGAGCTACTGTTACAATATAGAGGAAACTTGAAGACATGCATGCTGAGTGAAATAAATAAATCAGAAAAGAAAAAAATATCACATGAAAATATTTATATGCAAAGATAAGAACAAGAAAATTTACTCAGACCAACGCTTAATAACAGTTACTAAAAGTGGGTAGAAGGTGAAAATAGAAGCTAATTATTTGTACGAATACAGTAGTGGCTTTGGGTTTACAGTGACAGAAAAATCACATTAAGTGTTGGGCTGCACAGACAATGTCACTGCTGTCAATAAGTTGTACATCTTCCAGTGGTGTGAGTGGCAAAACAGGGAGGGTAAAGGGAGAATGGGTAGGAAAAGGGAGCCGATTACATGGAGCTGTGTGTGACCTCCTCCCTGGGGGACAGACAACCGAAAAGTGGATGAAGGGAGACGTCGGACAGGGCAAGATATGACAAA
>NW_022109980.1:1406416-1408631 GCF_000313985.2 Echinops telfairi | reverse complement strand
GCAAGCAGTTCAGACAGAAGAAGGCTATTAATATTGTGAGGGAAGAGAAGTGTTCTTTTATTTGGGAAATGTGTGAAGAATGGGTGTGATTCGTTGACACCTTGATGCTTCTGTAATTGAGCTAGGATGACAAGGTAAGCTGTTCTAATTGTTGTCACCTAATGAAGAATGAAGCCCTGGTGGTGTAAATAGCTAAATACTCAACTACTAATCAAACATGTGGTGGTTAGATGACCCCTAACTGGAGCATACCACTACAGAGGGCAATACAGAGGACACACTGCAGGGAGCGGGCCCTATCTGATCCCCACACAATCATAACAGATCAGCAATGGGAGCAAAGTGATGAAGCCCCTGAAGATCCCCCAAAATAGAATACAGGCTAGGAGGTGTAGTGCCTGGAGCTCCCCAGGACCAGTGGGGAGATAGTCATAAAAGTCAGTGGACAGACGTGGAATTATGTATGGATTTTCTATTTTCATTTCTCCCCTTCAATCTTTTCTTTTTGTTTTGTCTTCATTCTTTCTGTTCAGTCTGCCTATATAACATAGGCATGAGAAGCAAGCCTGTGAAGAAAGCAACTGGACCCATGGTTTGGGGAGGCAGATTTGGGGGGGGGGGCAGTGGCAGGGAGAAGGAAGCAGTGAGAAACAATGCCATGGACAGGGGAACAACAAGGGAATTAAAATCAATGATGAGGTGGGCATAGGGGCCCTGGTGGCATTGGAGCAACAGCAATCTAGCCAAGAGGAATTACTGAGAGGCAAATGAAGGGTAAGCATGACAGTGAGGTAGGAAGAAGGTAAAAGGAAACAGGAAATATCTAGGAAGCAAAACCATTGATAGAGGTAAAAACATAGTTGTGTACATATGTAAATATATTAATTCATAAAAATAGAGGTATTGGCCTATGTATATATGGCAATATATTGAGGAAGTGGATGGACTTTGAGCCTCTACTCAAGCCTCCCTCAGTGCAAGAACACTTTGTTCTATTAACCTGGCATTCTGTGATGCTCACCCTCCTGACACGATCAGTGAGGACAAAATATGAAGAAAGCTGATGGTGTCCGGCTATTAAAAGATAGAGTGGCTGGGTCTTAAATGCCAGCATGTGTTATCACAAGGTGTCAACAGGATCAGGTAACAGACATCAGAAGACCCAAAACAAATAATCATATTGTTGAGACGAGGGAGGCCGGAGTAGAGACCTAAAACCCATTAGTAGACAATTGGAAATCTTCTCACAGAAGGGTCACAAGGAAGGGATGAGTCAGCCAGGGTGCAGTATAGCACTGATGAAACACACAATATTCCTCTGGTTCCTTGAGGCTTCACCGCCCCCCCCCACCCTGCTTCCCCACTATCATAACCCCATTTCTCCCTTACAAATCCAGCTACACCAGAACATGTATACATACTGGTACAGATAAGAGTTCTGGACACATGGAATCCAGGGTAGATAAATCCCCCAGAAAAAGAAATGGGAGTAGCGATACCAAGAGAGTAGGGGAAAGATGGGAGGAGAAGGGAGAGAAAAGCAGAAACTGTTCAATGTATAACACCCCACCCGCCAAGGGGGAAGAACAACAGAAACATGAGTGAAGACAGACAGTGGTCAGTGTAAGATATGAAAATATAATAAATTATAATTTACCAAGGTTTTATGAAGGTGCAAGGGTGGGGGGAGGAGGGAAAAAAGAAGAGCTAAAACCAAGGGCTCAAAAAGAAAGAAAATGTTTAGAAACTGCTGATGGCAATATGTGTACAAATGTACTTGATGCAATTGATTTATGGAGTGTTATAAGAGTTTTACAAGCCCTCTAAAGAATTACTTTTTTTTTAAGTGTGGTGGTTCAAATTCACCCAGTAGCTCCATAGGACAAAAGTCTTGTAATCTGATTCCATAAAAGTTAGAGCCAAGAAAAGCCTATGGGACAGTTCTGCTTTGTTAGATGGAGCCATGATGGATCAACATTGACTCAATATCACCTAACAACAATCATTTAGTAGAAAAGAACAAACATTTAAATCAAAGAGTTGCTTTCTGTGTTTCGGGACATGAAACCCAGGATTGATGAACCTATAGGGATGGCAAGTAGAAGAAGGGTTTCTGGGGGAACAGTGGAGAGTGGGGGATAAAAGGGAGCTGATATCAAAAAATTCAAGAAGAAAGAATTATTTGAAACTGATATGGTAGCAATTGTACAATATT
>NW_022109980.1:1390879-1402865 GCF_000313985.2 Echinops telfairi | reverse complement strand
TTTTTTCCTGATTGATGCATTTCTGGACTTCACTAAAAGCTAGGAACCAGTGGTGTAAGTAGATGTCTGAATAAGAAAAATCTGATGGAAAACGGTGCATACCAGGAAAAGTGAATTAGCACAATGTATGCATGGGGAGTTCTGAAAAGAAGCATTAAAAGGAAATAAAATGATGAAGTCCTTTGACTTCTGTGCACATTAAATGAATATTAATTAGACACACTTTTGGCAAATTGTATCTTATAAAAACTGCCATCTGGAATCATATATGTAATCCTAAGCCTCAACAAAGAATAGTATATACTGTGTGATTCAAAGCACAGAACCCACGTGTGTGTCTGGGTAAACTAGGGAAACAAATCCACAGAAACTTTTCTTTTTTTTTACAAATATATGTTGTATTCTGTTATCCAAATGCTTCATTGGTTCCATGACATTTCTTAACTGTAATTAAACTGCGTCCTGAATCATACCATACCTGGAAATTGAACTATTCATGCTGCAAATTGAATTCCTCAAAGTGAATCCTTTATAAATAATGTACGCTAACATAAAACACTAACTAAATTAAATGAGGTCATTTCTATTTCTCAAAGGAAGCTTGATTTGCAACTCCATCGATTCCAATAAGACATGTCAGAATAAGCAATGACAAGATGAAACACAATTTCATAAAAATTAAATTTCATATCTTTCTTAAAGGTAAAATTACTGTAAAAATCTTTACCAAAATTTTGATGTATGGCTTTAGAGTCATCATCCCTGATTGTAAATCAGGAAGGTGCTCTTTTACAACATTCTCTACCAAATGTCCACAAATATGCACAAAAATAGAGACCGACACTACTAAGATAAGCTAAAATTAGGAAAGGATGCAAAACTCACATCAGAAACCAAACCAGATATAATAAAATAAGGATATATTCATATTCATTATCACACATATTGAGTCTGACTTATACAAGTCTCAAATTAGCCAAATGGTGTGATTTATACAATACTACAGGCAGTTTCCAGGTTACAAATGTCTGAGTTCTGTAAATCCTTTAGCTAGGAAACAAGCCCCATAAAGCCTACTATATTAAATGTTTTAGGTACATACATAATTAGCAGGAGCTATTTTGCAAGGAGCTCTGGTTAAGCATTGGGCTGCAAACCACACAGTCAGCAGTTCAAATCTACCAGCCTCTCTGAGGAAGAAAAGTGGGGATTTCTGTTCCCATAAAAAGTTACAGTCGCAGAAACTCACGGGGACAGTTCTACCCTGTTCTATAGGGTCACCATGCGGCATCAACTTGATGGGAGTGTGTCTGGAATTTTGAGTATCAAACCATTATGATCATTACTGTATTGTTAAGTTAAAGATGTTTCAGTGTATCTAGAAGTATTTCTTCAATATTCTTAAAGCATAGAAAATTACACTAACATACAAGACAAATATTTACTATCTGATGTTAGATACTAATCTTACCTATTACTTGAGTTTGCATACAAATTTAACTTAAAGACACCTTTAGGAGAAGAACATGTTCATAGTCTGGTGAATACGTGTATTTCTATTTGTCTTATCATTATTTTTAAGCTTTGGGAGAGAGATGGCTTGGTGAAAATGTACATATCAAAATACATCATTTTAACATATTTTATGTACCTAATTAGTGACATTGCCTAAATTCTTTCAGTTGTGTAGTCATTGTCCTTGTCCTTTTCTAAATTATTGCACTAACATTAACAAAATCCCACTGTGCCCTATATTTTTCATCTAACCTTTCAAGAAGGTACTGTTGCCAATTTGATCCCACAGTGATCATTTTAGAAGGAGTGTAATGGGCAAGGTGAATGTACTTTATAAATTAAACTTTTGTTTGGTTCAAAGCAGACTTCATGGAATATTTTTTGTTTGGAAGTTGAAGATTTAAGGATCATCTCAGAGCAATATATCTAGTGTTTATCTGCTATTAGTGGCTCCTGAACATCTGGATTGATTGAGAATTTCAAATTCTGGTCCAATTTCCTTACTTTGAGCAGGATCCTTCTGTCAAATCTTAGATCAAAACATTCATTTTGCCAAATAACAACAGCCAAAAAGAGGGGTGTGTATGAGGCTACAGATATTGATTAGATCAAATTGAATACCTCATGGGATTAGTTTTATTTGCTTGGGAATTTAGAGGTATGGTCTCATGGCATACCAGTCAATTGGCATAATGTAGTTCTCAAAGTTTATTTTCTATTTCCCAGTATTCTGAATAATGTCTGGGGTCATTAAGACTCATGAGCAGCCTTTTAAGATCCCATTATTGGTTTTCATTTATCTGGAATAAAAGAGAAAGAAGCTGAAAATAACCCCAAAGTACCATAAATAGAAGAATGCGTAAAGAAAGTATGGTACATGCACACAATGGAATACTATACATCCCCGAAAAAGGTTTTGAAATCACTAAACACCTCATGACATGGAAGGATTATGGACACCATTAGGTTGAGTGGCTGATCAATCACAAAACGACAAATATCATATGAGTCCACTACTATAAGCATAAACATCAAGAAGAAGGCAAGCTTCGTCGGTCAGGTCTAGTAATCTTCTAATCCAATTTCCTAAGCAATGATGTAGAGAGCCTGCCTTCTGCCCATGAATCATACTTGCAAAATTGCCTGTTTGAAACCACCAGAATTTCCTCAGGAGAAAGATGGGGCTTTCTACTCCTATAAACATTTATAGTCTCCAAAGCCCACAGGGGGTCACTATTAGTCAGCATTTTGGGAATTTTGGTTATACATACATCTTAAAAACCTCATCAACAGAGGAAACCTCACCTCAGCAAGAGTTAGTTTCACCAGATGGAGGAAGAGGGAGAAGACCATTCTGTTGCTGCCTTAGCCTTGTACTAAGGTCACCCCAAATCAACAAACACTCCTACCAGAGTGTGAAACAAACTGTCCTGGAAATGCAAGTCAAGATGCTGTGCGGGAGATAGATGATTTCTGCTGGTGGGTAAACTGGGGGGAGCAATCTACCCCTGGGGGGAAATGCTTAAACATATAGAAGCCAAGGGGAGAATATGCCTGGTACTATGTTCCTAATTGGACAATTTTGACCTAGTGTCTATCCAGCCCTTGGTGACCTAAGGTGTGTGTTACAGACTACTAGGTACACAGCATCCTTTATAGAGCCACAGCAGAAGGATTCAATGTGGAAACCCAACTAAGTGAACTAGCCTTTACCTTGAACTTACCTATAGCAGATTTTAAAAACTGATGTACTCCCTTGGACTTAAGGCTGAACCGCCCAAATAGGAAAAGAAATAGGTAAGTGCTACTACTAGGTTGTGGAATAGGAGGTCATTGGATTTGGGTCTGTATCTCTTGCTTTGAGGAAGACCAATAAATGGCCCAGAACTACCATTCATTCATTATTGGTGGTCCATTTTCTTTCTTATGATAGATTAGCCAGGTAAACATGGTTCGACCTTTGTGAATGAGTGCTATTGAAAGTTTTGTCCTATCACCAAGCCAAATCATGTGAATAATGTCCGGTTACTTAGGGGTTTAACCTGTACAAGTCAATAACTCATGTACTGTAGGCTGAAGAGACCTACACTTGTATAATTTCATTTTCTCAACAATGTTTCAAATTCTATACCACTGGCTAAATTAATGACACAATCAATAGAATTACCTTATGCACCAGGGGATAGGATTTAAAATTTTCCCTAACATGAAATAAAATGATGCCTCTAAAATGAACCAGAGACATGTATAAACCACAGATACATGAATGGATTTTAGACTCATACTTAATTCTAGCCTCAATCTAAGAATAATTAGTTCATATGATATGGCCCTACTCTATACTCACCCTCATGAAGAGATTACTGAAGATGGGTGCTATAGCAAAGTGTGGAGAAGAAATCAGATGGTGCACAGCTATTTGGAAAAATAAAATAGTGTCTGGGGTCTTAAAGGCTTGTCTTTAAACAAGCAGCCATCTAAGTGAGGTGTTAACTAAGTCGACATGGAAGAAGCACACCAGCCTGTGTGATCTAAGGATTGTAAAAAATAAAATACAAATCTGAAGGAAGAAATGGTATCCAAGCTTAAATTTGGAATAGCTGGTTTACAGAAGGCTATTAATGACAGTGTGATGCCAAAATTGAATTCAGGATACTTACGTGGATTAAGCCTCTGGTGAAACCTATCTGAATGTAGTCCCTGGATGTGAACATAGTAAAGTCAAATGTGGCAGCTACAGTTGGGTTAAAATTTAACATCTTAGCATTTTCTTTCACTTTTTGCCATTTTATAGTTGCAATTTTTAATATTTTCTGCTTTCCTTTCAATTGAGGTTTTTCTCTGTTTTGTCCAGTCATTATTGCTATTTGTTTGCATTTTGTTTGTGCTTTTTATGATTTTCGGTATATGAAATACAGGATATGTAAAACTTTAGAGACAGTAACTGGGTTAGTCATTACCTAGGCAAGTAGCAGGAGATGTTTGGGGGAAATGGGGCATGATAAAAAAATGTGTATGAGAAGAAAACGTTGTGACATTAATTGCAACGATGACTGCATAATTATTTTTTTAATTTTAATAAATAATTTTATTGGGGGCTTTTCCAGTTCTTATAAAGATCCATACATCCATCGTGTCAAGCACATTTGTACATATGTTGCCATCATCCTTCTCAAAACATTTTCTTTCTACTTGAGCCCTTGGTATCAGCTCCTCATTGTTTCCTCCCTCCCCACCCTCCCACCCTCATGAACCCTTGATAAATTATAAATTATCATTATTTTCATATCTTATATTGTCCACTATCTCCCTTCACCCATGTTTCCCTTGTTCATCACCCTGAGGGAGGGGTAATACATCAATCATTGCTATTGGTTCCCTCTTTCTAGCCCCTCCCTTCCCCCCTCCCTCATGGTATTGCCACTCCCATTATTGGTCCTGAGGGGTTTATCTGTCATGGATTTCACATATGAAGAGATCTTATTTGTACCAAATTACATGTTCTGGTTTAGCCAGATTTATAAGTTAGAATTGGAGTCATGATAGTGGGGAGAGGGGTGGAAGCATCACAGAACTATAGGAATGTCATATGTTTCACTGGTGTTATACTGCACTCTGGCTGGCTCATCCCTTCCTTGTGACCCTTCTCTGAGGAGTTTACCAATTGTCTCCAGATGGCCTTTGAGTCTCCACTCACCCCACCTCACCCACATCAATGTGATTGTTTGTTTTGGGTCTTCTGATGCTTGATAACTCGTCCTGTCAACACCTCATCGCACAGCCTGGTGTGCTTCTTCTATGTTGGCTTTGTTGCTTTACAGCTAGATGGCCACTTGTTTATCTTCATTCCTTTAAGATCCCAGATGCCGTATCTTTTAGAAAGTGGGCACCATCAGCTTTCCTCACCACATTTGCTTATGTGATCACCTATGTGATCTTAAGCCATCATTTTGGGAAAGTGAACATCACAGAATGCCAGGTTATTAGAACAAAGTGTTATTCCATTGAGGGAGGGTATAGGTAGAGGGCAAATGTCCATCTGCTACCTTAATACTAAACATATAAATATATGTACATAGACCTATATCCCTGTCATTATATATAAATATACTTACATACGCATATGCCTGTATTTATACCTCTATACATGTCCTTGGCCTACTATTTTTTCCTCGGTTTCCTTTCACTTTCCTCTGTCCCACTATCATGTTCTACCATCATCAGACTCTCCGTCATTCCTCTCATCTACATTGCACTTGATCGAATCCCCCCCCCACCGCCCCAGACATTCTACTCCCTTCTCACCATTGTTGTTCCATTGTCCCTGTGTTTGTTGGCACCCGCCTTCCATTCCCTCACATCCCCCTCTCCTTGGGATGGTTTATCCTGCCTATCTTATAGAGAGAGACATGGTGGGGAAAAGCCTGTAAATAGTTCCAGGTTTGTCTGTTGACCTTTATGAATGTTTTCTGATTGAGTCTGATGAGGTGCTAAGCCCTGTGCCCCTGAAGTCTATTTTTGAGATTCCTCTGAGACCTCATTCCTTTGCTCCCCTTGCTGCTCTGTTGGGCTTGTTCATGTTTCTCCCTACTGGTTTGGGGTGTGGGGTCAAACCGGGCATAATTCCCACACTGTGTCTCCAGTGTTGTCCCCCTTAGTGCTATTGGTCAGTGAGGGGACACCATGTCTCATGGTGGGGCTGGCCCTATTGTTCTTTCTGTGCAATGGCTGCTCACAGCAGGAATATCATCCTTAGGGTTCAGTGGGCCAGGATGCAGCTCTCACTTTCTCTTTCTCTCTCTCTCTCTTTCTCTCTCTCTCTCTCTCTTCACTCTTATTTTGCTACTGTGTGTTCTGAGCAGACCTTCTCCTCTCCTCAGGCTGTATCTTCAGTGCTGTTCACTGTAGGACTGCATAACTTTCTTAATATTATTGAAGGATCATATTATGTGATATGTATGCCTATAGAACTATGGTATTTAATAAATATTTTCCTTAAATTAAATTTTTAAAAGTTTGTCAAATGGGAAAACTAAAGATGAGGTATTAAATTCTGACCTAACTCTATCTGCAGTAATCCACTTTCCAATCTTCTCTGTCTGATGGCAAGGCTATTCTCACACCTATTCAATAGCAGGTGGGAGTTCAATGGTAGTTTATTCTGTGTTATATCCCCCACTTTAAAAATCCTGGCTATCCTCGTGGGCATAAGGGAGCATCTTACTGTGATCTTGATGTGCATCTTTCTGGTGACTGATGAAGAAGCTACGGTGCCTTACTGGGTTATGCACTGGGCTCCTAAACCATGGCCTGCTATGGGGGAGAAAAGAGAGCTTTTCTGCTCCTGCTAATATATTCAAATTCTCAAATCCTAGATAGCAGCAATTCTACTCCACCCGAGGGCTGCAATGAGTCACACTTGATTTAATGGCAATGGGTTGGTGAGTTGAGGGTTAATACTCTGAGCATCTTTTCATATGTCTGTTGGTCATTTACATATCCTCCTTGGCAAAATGTCTATTCAGATCCTTTGCAATAGGCTTATCTATCTGGATCAAGATTAAACCTCAATGGTTAATGCTTTTCTGATAAAGAACCAACCACAGAGTAACTACCATTACTAGGAGCTCAGTAAATGTTTCAGTTACCATATTCATTCCTTCATTCGTTTATTCTATGAGTATTTAATGAATGCATTATATGCCCCTATTACTATACTTAGTTCTGCTTTTTATTGTTGTTGTTCTGATTCTATAACCTTTGCCATGCCTGTCACTGAGTAAAATTACATGACATACTCATATTTGTCTTGGAATCCTTAAGAGAAGAAGAAAACTTTCCACATTTTAGAGATCCACTAATGCCAGGGTACTCATTGAAAGAGCAGGAGATCTCCTTGGAAAATACTCGCCATACTAGAGAAAATATATGGTGATGACTGGCAATTACAAAATAAATTATATCAACCCACTACAGTTAGGATTTTTCCTTTCCCCCCAAAATTACCTAAATGTTCCCAACAAGGAAACTTCTAACTTCCTCTATCATCATCCCAAACAGGATTAGACAGGTTTCATTTGTGAAAGAACCACTCAGCGCATAAACATAAGTGGTAGCTGGGAATGGAATCAGCTGGAAAAATATGGACTCAAGTTCCAGAATTTGGGAAAACTCTGTAACCAAAACATTACATTTTTCCTGGGGAAAGCAGAAGCTTTATGTCTTCCAAGAACGTTGAGTCTAACCTTTAAAGAGTTTTATCTTAATAGACACGATAAAATTGGTAGCTCTGTAAAACTGTAATGTAAAATTGACTTATAGTGTACTGTGCTTGCTATTCTTTGGTGGGAGCTATAGTTCCTGCCTCAACTGATCTCTTGGTTGGGCGTGGGACACTGAGTAATACATCGTGTGATGCTTTCCCATACTAATACTTTGATCACTTTTTACATGGGACATACATGAGTCAATTTCTAATAAATATGGCTTGCCTCTATTTCAACTTACATTCCTATTTTGGAACTTTTAAATTGTCATTTGAGTGAAAGTGTACAGAGAAAATGATTTCTCATTGAATTATGCATACATATTTTGTTTCTGTGATATTGATTGCAATCTCCACAATGGAATACCACTTTTCCCATTTTCACCCGGTGTTTATCATTTCCATCCACCCCTTTTTCCTGTGTCTCCCTGCTGTCTAAGCGTATTCCTGGACAAAATCTGCTGTTTCTATATCAAATGACTGATTGTTTCGTGCAGTTCATACTTTGCTGCTGTTATCGATCATTTATAGCCCTGCTTATTGCTTAGTTGAAAGTTGAGCCAGAAGGGTGAGTCCCATTCTAGGCAGGAAGGTTATATACGAGCTATAGCTCTTAAGGGTATCACCCTTCTGTCTGACCATAAGCCCTGGTCCCTTTGGTTCCACACTTTTCTTGCACTCTACTAGAACCTCTGCTTGTGATCCTTTTCAGAGTAGTCAGTAGTAGTAGCCAGGTACCAGCTACTTCTTCTGCTTTTAGGGTCATGAAAACTGAGGTACACATGCTCCATTAGTCCTTCTGACTAATTGTTTCCATGAGGGGTTTTTGCTGTTGGTGAAGTTTTGTTTTCATATCTTCACTCTTCTTTGCTTGGGATAGAGGGAGAACAATAGTTACACCTTAAATGGACGTTCACAAGCTTATAAGACCACCCTAACCCTGCAGTAACTATTCCGTAAAGGAGGGTGTAGAACATTGTCTCTGTGGACTATGTTATAACAACTGACCTTGAGGTCTTGATGTCCTGATAAAATTATGATCCTGAGCAACCTCAAGGTGTGTGGCTATGGCAAAGAAAATTTCTTAACTTTATTCTTGGCTGCTCTACTATATACATGGATATATTAGCAGAACATATAAATACATACGTAGAACTATCCCAGTAAAACCTGTTTATATTCATTATTGTCGTCCCACTAACTGCCCCACCCCCATGCTTGTTCAACATTTGTGTCTATCTATGTATCCACTTATAAAGTATTATTATTGTTGTTATTGCAGGATTGCATATGTCTAGTATTTACCTTTGTTGCCATTAACTCTATACTCCTCTCGGTGCTTCCTTTGCCTCGATTATTCTATTGTGTATATGTACCATTATTTGTTTTTCTATCCATCCAACGATGTGTATTTAGGTTGTTTCCATCATTTAATTTTTTTTTCTGTTTAGAGTAGTTCTGTGATAAACATGGACATGCATATATCCATTTGTGACATGGCTTCTATTACTATAGGCTATATATCTAATACTGGGATTGCTAGAATATATAGTATTTCCAGAATTTGATGTTTTCTGAATTTAAAAAAATGTTTTCAAGTATTTTGTTTTAATACTAGAGTGAGATAATATCTCACAGTTATTTGGATTGCATCTCTTCAATACCTACATAAAAGAGCCCTGGTGGCACTTTGGGTTACCCATTGAGATTTAAACCATAAGTTGGCCAGTTCAAACCTACCAACCACTACTAGGGAGAAAGTTGAAGCTGTCTGCTTCCCTAAAGATTTACAGTCTCAGAAAGCTTAGGAGGTCCCTATGAGTTAGAATCTACTTGATTCTATAATATAGGGCAGTGGGTTTGTTGAGTTTGTTTTTTTGTGGGTTTTTTTTGGTTTTTAATGCATAAATAACACAAGAATGTGTTTCTTAGCCACCTATAAATCTTTTGGTGAAGTATCGGTTCATGCCCTATGCTCATTTTTTAATTGTGTTGTTTGTTTTTATGTTGTTGAGGTGTTAACATTTTCTATAAATGTCAAGGATTAGTCCTTTCTAGATATTTCATTGTCGAAAATTTTATCAGTTTGTAGAAATTTTCTTTGTCTAGTTTTGTCTTCTGCTTGTGAATTTTTAGTTATGTTTGATAGTGTGTTTATGCCCTGTATTAGGATCTTTTTATTCACCCCTGTTTTTTTTTTAATTTGGTGATCTTTATAGAGTTCCATTTTCCACTTGGAACATAGCTCCATGTTGAGTTAGTCTCTGTATATGGTGCGATATAAAGATCATGTTTCATTTTTATGCAAATAGACACACAATTTTGCCAGAATTACTTGTTAAAGAAACTATCTCCATTCCATTCAGTGACTTTTTGCCCACTGTGAAAGATCAGCGGTTCGTAATGGAAGGATCTACTTCTCAGTTATCAATTCTGTTCCATTGGTGGTTGTTTTGACTACAATAACTCTGAAGGTTTTATTATTGGAAAGTATGAGTCCTCTTGCTGTGTTGTTTTTTAAATAATTATTTTCTAATCTGAGGTTTCTTTCCTTTCCATATAATGTTGGTGATTAGCTTGCCTATATCTTTAAAGAATGATGATAGAATCTGGGTTGATAGTGCAATATACCTTTAGATAACTTGGGTAGTGTTGACATCTTCAGAATGCTACATCTCCCTAGCTATAAGTATTCTTCTATTTAAGTATCTTTTCTTGTAGTATCTTTTAGTAGTACTTTGCAGTTTCCTTTGTATATGCCTTTTGTGTGTCTGGCTATCTTCATTCTTAATTACTTCATCTTTTGGGTGGCTATTGTAAATGGTATTTCTGATTGCCTTTCCAGAGTTCTCTTTGCTAAAATAAACAACAAATAAACAAAAAACTCATTGTCATTGAGTCAATTCTGATGCATAGTGACCCTATAAGACAAAATAGAATGGCCTCTGTTGGTTTCAAAGACTATTGTTTTAAACTGCTGACCTTCTTGTTAGCAGCCCAACTTTTAACCCAGTACACACCACCAGGGCTCTTGTTGTTCTCTTTGCTACTGTAGAATAATTCTACAGGTATTTGTACATTCACCTTGTCCACTAACAATATCATGATAAACTGAAGAAAGACTAAAGTTATTAAGGTTTTCATTTTACTTGGATCCACAGCCAGTGCTCATGAAAGTAGCAGTCAAGAAATCAAATGATGTTTAGCATTGGGTAAATCTGATGCACAAGACCTCTTTAATGTGTTGAAGAGCAAGAATGTCACCATGGAGACTAAGGTGGGCCTGATCCAAGCCACGTATTTTCAAACATTTCATATGCTTTTCAAAGTTGAAAGATGGTAGAATTGACGCTTTTGAATTATGATGTTGGGGAAGAATATTGGAAGTACTATGGATTGTCAGAAGAACAAATCTGTTTTGGAAGTAGTTCAACCTTAATACTCCTTATAAGAATGGGGAGACTTTTCCAGATGTACTTTGGGCATATTATCATGCTTGGTAAAGTGGAGGGGCAGCAAAAAAAGACAAAGAACATCAAAGATATAGACTGACACAGTGGCTACAACAATGGCCTCAAACATAAGAACAATGATGAGAATGGCATAGCACTAGGCAGTGTTTAGTTCTGTTGTACCTATGGCATCTATGAATCAGAACCAACTCCATGGCACATAAAAACAACACTTTGCTAAATCCTTCTATTAGTTCTAATCGTTTACTTGCTGAATCTATCAGATTGTTTACATGTAGGATCATATCATCTGCAAATAGACAGTTTTACTTCTCCTTTGCCAATTTGTATGCATCTTATTTCCTTTTCTTGCCTTATTGCTCTGGCTAGAATTTCCAGTCACTATTGAATAGGAGTGCTAATAAAGAGCATTCTGATCTGGTTCCCATTTGTATGGGGAATTAGTTCATCCCCTCTTCATTGATAATAATATTGTCCATGGATTTTGGTACATGCCTTTAATTATGTTGATGACTTTTCCTTCTATACCTATTTTCATATGTGTTGGGTTTTCTCAAATGCCTTATATCTGTTGATTGATATGATCAGGGAGCCCTAATTTTTAAAAAATCATTTTATTGGGGGCTCATACAGCTCTTATAACATTCCATACATCAACTGTATCAAGTATATTTGTACATATGTTGCCATTATCATTTCCAAAACATTTTCTACTTCAGCCTTTGGTATAAGC